>NC_137193.1:5713476-5760976 GCF_960531495.2 Zeus faber | reverse complement strand
GGTAAGTCAGAGCGACGGAAGATTCCATTAGGTAAGCTTCAAATGTGGTAAACAATGCACCATCAACATCTGTGAGCGACTCATTGACAAGAGCGACACGATAGGCCGAGCAACACGTGGACACACACACACACACACACATTCTCACACACACACACACACACACACACACACACACACACACACACACACACACACACACACACACACACACACACACACACACACACACACACACACACACACATATTTTTAGACATCAAGCCTGAGTGACTCAGGCGGCTCAGAAAAAAAAAAAGATGCCAACTCGTCAAAGCTCTGAAGCTCTCGACACTCTGCCGGTTGGTTGCCAGGAGCAACGCTGTGACGTCACAAGGCGGCGTGCGGCGGTACTTAACCCCTGAGCTTCGCGCCATTCCTCACCAGATGCTAAATGCCCGCGGTCCCAAATCGCACGTGCCATGGCACTGAGTGGTTACTAGTGGTGGTCTTGACGCTGTTGCCGATGGGTGTACAACGACACTGATCGCCGTTATCGACCAATCAGAATGGAGCGTTTGCTCAAAGGCCTCAAAACCCAAACGTTTGTTCCTCCATCCTGTCCAATTTAGTTTGTTACATCATCATCATCAGTTATGAAAATATACATGTTCCAATCAGTATGTTAATCGTTGACCTACTATTTTATTTTTTTATAAAAATAAATGTAGTATACACTATCGTTCTCATTTTATATTATTATTTTTTAAGCATAACAATCATGGTTAAGTCAGAGCGACAGAAGATTCCATGAGGGAAGCTTCCCACGTTGTAAACAACCATCAGCATCTGTGCGTCGGCTGCTGCGTAAAAAGCAGATTTCAGCGACGCATCGACAAGAGCAACACACACGCACGCACGCGCACACACACATTTTTAGACATCAAGACAGAGTGACTCAGGCTCAAAACAAAACTGAGCATAAATCCGGTACTTCCCTAAAATAGTTTTTTTTATCTCTTGGGTCAAAAGTTTGTGGCATTTCTTGAATCTGCAGGTTCAAAGCCACATGGTGCATTTCACTTCTTGCAGCCCATGAGATACCGTGGCCATCCGCAGGTACGTCGCCGATTAAAACCCGTGTTTGTTCGGTCCATTTGGATGGAACCCCGGTGCCCTCGCCCGCTTGGTGCCGTTGCTCTGGGCAGGCCTGAGCACGAAACCCACGCGGGGGGCGACTGCAACTTGGTGCCGGTTGAGCCCCTGGAACCCCGGGAATGAAAGCTCCCTCGGTGTTTACGTTGAGTTTTGTTTGGGAATCATGTGGAATTTTAGATCAAAACATTTAAAAATCAACAGAAAGCCCAGAGACACAACACACTCTTTTTAAGGCATCGCCACAGTAAAACTCATAGTATCGCTCAGTACATTTCCTCATGGGGTGTTTTTGTACCTCTTCCTTATTATTTTTTTGTGAGCACATAGTAATAATTATTTTATAATTATAGTTTTTAAATACAAATTATAAAATGAGAAAAAATATACTTTTTCATTTTTAACTCATCTACCATACTACTATACTTATACCACTTAATATACAACAACAATCATTTATCCTGTGCATAGTAGCGCATTTTTATATTTGTATTTCTTTAATATCTGACTATTTCTGTTTTGTATTTTTGGCTCTTTGTGTATATTTGACATTTTTATTTTTTATCTAATTAAATTGAATTGATTTTTTCTTTAATTGTTATTTTACTATCCTCTTTTCAGAAACGAAAATAAAACTGATTGATTCTCATTCTGATTTGACAATAAAGCGACAGATCTGACTCAATAAAAACAGGAGAGCTTTTCCCCCAACATGTTATTTATCAAAAATACAGCCTATTAAAAACTTTGACACGCTACACAAACAAATTCTGGCCTCAGTACATTCTAGCTAAGCTATTATATATATATATATATATATATATATATATATATATATATATATATATATATATATATATCCACATACACCAGTTAGAAGTCCAGTCATACATGCATCCAATACAATATCGAAATCAAGAAACAAACTTCGAGCTTCATTAGGACCACACCTTTATCTTAAAACACAAATAAAACATAACAATTCATATGCAGCGTTTTGAATTAAATACATTTATAATTACTTGATTTCTATCTCCTGGGTAAACATCTGTAAATATGTATACACACAATAAGCCTATTTTGTCCCCACTGACCCGGTAATTTCACCTAAAATCAAAAAATACTTGTGCGTTTGAAACCTATTCAGTGTCAGAGGAAGGAACGGACCAAAATAAATATTAAATGGACTCTAATGCCCCCCCTTGTCATTGACACTCTCAGCAGAGATTACACTAAAATGTCAACATTTAAACTCTAAACCCAGTTTGCTTTCACTTCATTAAGAATACACACTGATACCTCCTGATAAACTATGTTTGTCTGTGTACAAATGAATTGTTCCTCTACTTAAATGTGCTTTTTAAACATCACAGTTGTAGTTTTGTACTTAAATGTGATACTGTTGAATTCAAAAAAGTGAAAATACTTGAATTCCCATTACACTGTGATTAATATGTTGATATTGTGTAAAATTGTCTATAAAATTGTAATCCCAGTAAATTATTCAACATCATTCAACAATAATTTGGTTATATATACACGATATCTTCAAATTCCACATACATATGCACACATGTATCTGTAGCGCTCATGGTGTCATTGCTTTGTTGTCTCTTGTTATATCATCAATTCAATTTTTCAATTCAATTTTTTTTCCGTTGCTAAGGCACCGTTTTGAACAACCTGTTGGTTAAAATGACTTTGCAACAAAGCAGATAAATATAATAACATGATCGGTATAAATAAAGTGCTTGGCCCAGTTCTAAACTGGTTCAGAACCTACCTACAGGACAAGCAGTTCTTCGTGTCCATTAGAGATTTTGTGTCAAACAAAGTGGATATTGTATGTGGAGTGCCCCAAGGTTCGATTCTGGGCCCATTATTGCTCAACCTCTATCTGCTTCCACTTGCACATATTTTAAAGAAACACAAAATAAATTACCATAAATATGCAGATGATTCACTGTACATATCCCTATCTCCTGATGACCTACTCCCCATACACTCCCTCACTCAGTGTATTAATGATATTAATGCATGTATGTCAAAGAACTTTTTACAACTGAACAAAGACAAAACAGAAATACTCATCTTTGGTGCAAAGGCTCAGAGACAGAAAATTGCAGCTCATCTCAGTTCTCTGTCCCTGGAGAGCAAGAATGAAGCCAAAAATCTGGGTGTAATCATAGGCGGCGATATAAATTCTAAATTAATATATTCTCTTTGATTGTATTTCTCTGTAAGGCACATTGTGTTGCCCTGGTATGAAATGCGCTTTTTAAATAAACTTTGACTTGACTGGGCAGAGAAGGTTCCTCACACCATGGTTCCTCCGTCGTGTCCTCTGTGGGAAAAACTGGGGAAGTTCATGTCGCTCCGCACGTCGCTCTCATGCCTCTCAAAAGCCAAAGTTGATTCTGTGATCTGGAGATGTTTGGGACGAGGGTTACATTAGGTCTAAATTGAACCTATGAGTGCAAACTCTCATTTGAATATATTTAGTAATTTCCTCCTGGGATTATTAAAGTATTTCTAATTCTGATTCTGATTCTGAATATGAATATTCAAATATGGTTTAAGAGCCCGGTGAGTGCATACCAGACAGTGTGCCGGTGTTTCAAAAAAGGGAAAAGCTGGTAAAAAGATAGTATTTCTGAGAGACAACTCTCAGATTTAATTTCACACAATCTTTATGTATTCAGCATGGTTTGAGTTTGGGCGTCTGCGGGAACAAAAACATGGCAGGAAACTTACTTTCCAAACATGGGATTAACAACCTCTAGTTACCATTATTATTATTATTATTATGAGTAGTGTGAACAGTGGTAGCGTGGGTATTTCAATGTGTGTATAGATATGTCATTCACCTGCTGGGTGTCCATCTTTAGATGGCTGGGCTGGGTTTGAACGAAGCCGGCGAAGTGGATCATAGTGTACATCCTGGACAGACAGACGCAGGAGTCACACAGGAAGCAACCAAGCCAATATTTTTCCATCGTTGACGTCTCAATTTAAAGCGGGGTACACACTGCAAGACAATGAAGCCGATTTTGGGCCTCGATTCCCCCCTTCCCTCCGACAACCGCGGGCAAAGTCACATTTCCTTGATGCCGGAGCGGGCGCGGAGAATCGCTCCCCGATCGCTCCCCCTCCGTGAGTAATGCTCAGTGCCTCTGCAGGAGGCGGCCACGTCAAATCTCACGTGGCGTTGCGGTGTTAGGACTCTGGTTGTCGGCGAGCAGAATCTGGCAGCGTAATAATAATAATAATAATAATAATAATAATAATAATAATAATTATTATTATTATTATTATTATTATTATTATTATTATTATTATTATTATTATTATATGTAAAGCCATGGTTTGAAATGGAAGTTATGA
This sequence comes from Zeus faber, assembly GCF_960531495.2. NCBI lineage: Eukaryota > Metazoa > Chordata > Actinopteri > Zeiformes > Zeidae > Zeus > Zeus faber. The sequence goes on along the minus strand of NC_137193.1, from coordinate 5,756,458 downwards.
TGACACTGTGTCATTATCACCCATCCCTGGAAGCCTTAAAGGGCATCGCTCAACATATCAAAGCTCTGAAGCTCTCAACACTCTGCTACTCTACTCTGAAGGAGCGTGGCTTAAAAAAAAACACCGCTTCACACCGTGTCCAGGTTGTGTTCGTGCAGGGAGACTTCGCTGGCAAGGTCCTGGAGCTGTGAGATCCAGTCTGCAGAGAGAGAGAGAGAGAGAGAGAGAGAGAGAGAGAGAGAGAGAGAGAGAGAGAGAGGACACAGGGAAGGTGAAAACACCAACCACATCATAAAAATACTATGCAAAAGCCAAAAAAAAAAAAAAAAAAGATCTGACCGAAAGCCCCGAGTCTTACTTTGGTGGACGTACGGAAAAAGCAGTTCCTCCAGCCTGAGAGACAAGACACAGCCGGCGGGATCGTTCTTTAGAATGCTCTCCGTATGAACCCCTCCATCCGTAGCGTAACGTCTTCATGGCTTCACCCCCCGCAACTCACCTCTCCGGGTCACGCCGCACCACCGGGTTCTCCTCGCTCAGCACCCTGTAGGCGACGCCGTCTCCGCGGCACGGACACATGCAGCAGCGGCTCTGCTCGAAGAACCGCACCACGGCCATCTTGGCTGCGGGGGATCATGGCGTTAGGAGTCGCGTTGAGTCCGGTTTGACCTGACTAATTAAATCTGACCTGATCCGCCCCTGGTTGAGGCTGGGCTACTCTAGTCTGGCCCCATCTGATCTCATCAAATATAATCTGATACATTCTAATAGTCTAATCTGTCGGATTTGATGTAATCCAATCTATCGAATCTAGTTTAATGTAAAATGATCTGTCTAATCTAATCTGGCAGGATGTAGAAAATAATCCATCTAATCTGATAAAAAAAATAAAAATAACAATCGATGTAATCGTATCTAATTTTATGTAATCTAATCCATCTAATCTAATCTGCCAAAATATATAATAATCCATATAATCTTATCTTGTATAATGTAAGATTATCTATCTAATCGATTAGAATTTGATGTCATCAAATCCATTTAATCTAATCTGGCATAATGTAAAATGATCCATCTAATCCAATCTATCTAATGTAATCTGGCGCAACGTAAAATAATCAATTTTATCTGGTAAAATGTAAAGTAATCTATGTAATCGTATCTAATTTGATGTACGTAATCTAATCCATCTAATCTAATCTGGAATAACATACAATAACCCATCGGACCTAGTCTTGTATAACGTTAAAATAATCCAACTAATCTATCTAATTTATCTAATCTATCTAATCTAGCTAATCAAATCTGGCACAATGTAAAATAATAATATCAAATTTTATCAAATTTGAGGTAATCTAATCCATTTCATCAAGTCTGGCATAATATTAAATAATCCACCTACTCTAATCATGTATAACGTAAAATAATCGATTTAATCTAATCTGGTATAACGTAAAATAATCTATCTATTCTAATGTGGTATAAAATTAAAAAAATTATCTAAATCTAATATAGACTAAAATAATTGAATCTACCATCAACATTGAAAATGAAACATTGTTTTCCATTAAACATATAGACTGGAGCTAAAACGTCTCTAGCTGACCACAGCGTGAGTAAACAACCAGGCATCTCAATACTGTTCGCAAATGATCTTCCTGTTACTGAGCACTGCAATGCAAGTGTCCCGTATGCAGAGGAAAAATGATGAGTCCAGATGTAATTCTCAGTCAAAAAATAAAATAAAATCAAACCTGCCCAGCCTACTCCCCCGTCACCCATGTGTTCTGTGTCAGAGTGGTTATCTTTAACTTTCAGTTTTGGTGTGAATGTGAGTGTTGGGTGGTTTTTGGTCTGTTCCCCTTTTCCCTCTGTCTCAGTCCTCCGCACGGGTCCTGGCTCCACATCCTGATGAACCCGAATCTACCAGATGAACCTGATTCTGCGACCTGATGGTCAGACATAAGGCTCGCTTGTGAGAGAAAATGCGGCTGTTAAATGCTTTGAATTATGTTTCGGATGTCTTATATTAAACGATGGCCTTTTTGTATCTTACGCGGCTTTTTGAAACACACTGTCTTGGGTTTTAAAGACTCACTCAGAGCTCACATTGAAGAGACGCTGTTCTTCAAATGAATACTGTAATCGTCAAGACCAGACCACATTCCTTCTTCACTCAACCTTGAGTGGCGATAAGGATAACCCCAACGGGGCTTGACAAAGCATTGTGGTTGTTTCATTGCATAGTAAGGCTGTATCTGTGACCAGAGTTTGACTGTTAAATCATTGTATGAGAGGAACACCAGGTGATGTAATTGGGGGGCATAGTCTTGTGAATGACACCTGACCAATGGCACACAAGCTAGCTCAGTGTAAAACCCTCCTCGGCAGAAGCTAGGGTAGAATGGATAGCATCCCTGTATCTTTCTCTTTATCATGCAGAATAAATTCCTTTGATGCTCTCAGTTTGTTTCCTGTGGCAAAACAGGTTGACCACACCGGCCACACAGTGGGAGTTCTCCAACACACTCCACTCTGAATACAGCGGCTGCCAGTGAGGTGTCTGAATGAGGGCCCTGGGTTCTCAAGAATCAGAGCCCATTGTATAGTGATTGTATGGTATAATTACTAACGTATGTTACTTTTAATTTATTGCTTCCATGTCATACGGAGAGCGACAATAACAACGTGTCTATTCAGAGGCCGGTATGAGAACGGATGTAGGGAGGCCTCCAGCTTGGCCAGAGGAGGAAATGTGTCGATTTACGTTGGACAAGTGCTGAACTGTGGCCTATGTATTGTGACCAGATGGGCTGCATGATCTCCATACTAGTATAAAGGACAAGACTTTTACTTCATTTGAGAGAGAATACTTTCGGCTTTGTTCTCTCCTGGACGATCCATGGCAAGTCCGGTTTGATGCTGATTTGTGTAATAAAACTATTATTTTAATCAAGTCTGCGTCAACGGAGACTCCTTCTTCATCAACACATCAAAATCATCCAGAAACTACACCAGCAAGTAGTGACCCTGCATAAAAGCTCGGCTCTTCACTTCCCCCGGTGCCAGATCGCCTTCGACTACCGACCACGCCTCTGGCCCTCTCTGTTTCCTGATCATCCCGGCTCTTCCAGTCTGTCCTGCCTCTGTTTGACAGCGACCAGCTTCCTCCGCCAGCTGGTCTACCTGTTCTTCCTGGACTCACCTGAACCTGTGCCCCCCCTGCTGATTTTGGGTTCTGTTGCTAGTACACCTCATGACAAAGACAACCTGTAAGTTGCTCTTTAAGTACCGTGTTGACAGAATTGGGTTGATAATCTGGTCGTCAAGGTATGAATAACTCCCGAGTCTATATACACACCCGACCCTACATGGTATCATTATATCGTAAAAGACCAGATGAACCTTTTTAAGGAACATTAATGTACCTTTCTCCAGCTTTGACTGTGCCGCCCTGGCTGCAGTCTTGGTGGCAGTCGCTCCCTCCCTGGTGCCCCAGGACATGCTGTTCATGTTGACGAAGGAGTAGATAGACAGCAGCAGGTAGGCGCAGGGGATGGAGAGGATGTACACCAGGCCGTAGCCCACAAGGTGGAACTCCTGCGGGTGGAGTCCGGCGGTGATGAAGTACATCAACGAAATGGTGATGAAAAAGATGCTGCTTGGCGTCCGGATGGTGCCATCCTGCACTATGGTGCCTGACCACGGCAAGAAAAACAACATCTACCATGGCAAGCAGTGGGTCTTTGTACCTTTTCTTAGCGAGTGCAGAATATACTATTCAAGGCCATTGGTGTGCGATCAAAACAGGAGACGTAATGAATGATGGCTTGGCTCGGACTCTTGGTCATTTTGGGGAAGGTCTTTCGCCCCCCCCCCACCCCAGCTACCACATAATATGTGATTCTTGCATACTTCCAATGAGTAATTTGACTTCCTCTGCAGGGCCGCAGGGGGTACATGACCTTTGAAAACTATTTTAATAATAACGCACTACTAGACCTCGCTTCAAATGCGTCTGTTGTGAATGGAATATTCTTAATGCTGAGAATGTGCTCTGTGATGCCAGTTGTGCTTCATTTGTTTAATCATCTGTTTAGTGTCATTATTATCCTCAACACAAACACTTAATGTCTACACACGAAACAATAAACTGTATATATTTTTTATTGAAATATATGATTTATCAATATATAGAATTATGTATATATTAATTTGTTTTACTCTTCCATGAAAACAATTACTTTTACAATTACAGTTACTCTGTTACCTATAATGGCGATCACCGTGACCAGCATGAGGATGGCGTATATGATGCTCATCACAGCTGCAATCGTGATCTGGGTGTCGGTGCGGAGCTTGAAGGCGAGGCCCATGTAGATCGCAGGAGGGATGACGGCCAGGATCAGCGCTCCGTTGGGGTCCATCGAGAACAGAAAGATCAATATACCTGATCGACGGACAGATAATAAGAGTGATTCGATTCCCCCCTCACCAGCACCACAACCATTTATGAACTGCACAGGCAGGCAGGCAGACAGACAGACAGACAGACAGACAGATAGACGGATCTTGCCTGACATCATGAGACACACTGTGGCAGGAACCAGCACTCCTGATGTCACCATCATCAGCTCGTAGAGGAGGTAAAGTTTGGAGATGTTTTGGTTTCTCCTGGATATGATGTTGCCGGTGCCGAGCAGGTCCATCGTGTTTGCCAGGGAGGACGGAACACACAGTGCATCGCAGCTTGCTGAGTATGGGGCTGCGTAGCCGCAGACCGGTAGTGTCCATGCTGACCCCTGTCCACCGCCGAAAGCGCCTACAATGGGCATGTGAGCGCCAGAACTGGACTATGGAACAATGGAATGGAAGGTGGCCTGGACTGATGAATCACATTTTCTTCTACATCATGTGGATGACTGGGGTTAGGGTCCGATCCGATGGAGCATCTGTGGGATGTGCTGAAACAACAAGTCTGATCCGTGGGGGTCCGTGAGGCATGAGTGGGGGGACTGAGAGGAGTTGTTGTGAGGATGACCTCGGTGACCTAGAGGCAGAATATGGAAGGCAGATCAGTAATGTATTATGGAGCTAATCAATTTAGGGCTTTAAAAACAAATAGTGAAATTTTGTATTTGATGGCAACCAATGCAAATGCACCAGAAGAGGAGTAATGTGTGACATTACCTTACTCCTGACTTTGTTCCAGTTAAATATCTAGCAGCTGCATTTTGAACCATTTGCAGTTGAGAGTGGGGGAATGGGCCAACCCCATGAACAGGGAATTATAGTAGTCCAGCAGGATGGATAACTGTTTCCAGGTCTTTATGAGATAAAAAGCATGTTTAGGCTACGGTTCTAAGCTGATAAAACCTGCCCTTCACAGCACTCCTGACTTGTTTGTTAAAATTTAGAGAATCAAAAAAAAACAACAAGATTTTTAACTGCAGGCTGGTGACAAGGCTTGGAGGGCCAAATATAATTACTTCCGGCTTGCTTTCAATTTGTTGAGAAAGTTCCTCGCCATCCAGCATTTGATGTCATCTAGGCAGTTAAAGAGGTCCTCTAGTGAGCAGGCGCTGTCAGGTGTAATCGGTAGGTAAAACTGTGTGTCATCTGCATAACAGTGATACATATTGTGCTTCTCCAGGTTAGAGCCAAGGGGAAGTATGTATAATGAGAATAAAAGAGGCTCTAAAACTGAGCCTTGGGGGATGCCACATTTAATGGGAGCAGGGGATGAAGAGAGAGAACAGTTTCCTATTCTCACTTTTTGTTTCCTCTCAGGTAAGGAGGTCAACCATTTTAACGCCAGACCGTGTAGACAAACTTCGCCCTCCAGGCGTTTGAAAATAATGTCATGGTCGATGTATCAAATGCTGTGTTGAGATCAAGCAGGACTAAAATGGCACATGAACCAGAATAGACAGAGGGAAGGATGTTGTTATGTACCTTCAGCAGAGCGGATTCTGTTCTTTGCATCGTTCTTAAACAAAAATGTATACTGTATAATACTACACTAGTATGTTAAGGATATTATACATACTATAGAATACTACTGTACAGAAGTATGTTAAGGATATTATACATACTATAGAACACTATACTAGAATGTTAAGGATAGTAAACATACGGTAGAATACTATACTAGTATATTAAGGGTAGTATACATACTTTAAAATACTATACTAGTATGTTAAGAGTAGTATACATACTACCCTGCTAGTATACATACTGCAAATTACTCCAACATATTGTCCCTATGGTAGGCCCTACAGTAGGGCCACTACGAATACAGCTTGATACTGACTCATCATGGCTTCCTGATACCGACCTGGTTGTAGAACTCCTTGAAGCCCTCTGGGGCGTTGGTGTAGGCGTCAGCAGCTGAGATGTACTCCACCCTCCAGCCCTGCTGCAGCAGCAGTGTGGACAGCCAACGGTCCTCACCTGGGGAGGGAGGGGCGTGCACAATGTGTGTGTTGGTAGAGAGGCAGCATTAGATGATCAGAGTGAGGTATATGTGACACACAGCGGCTCCACTACCTTGGTCGTACTGGATGTGGTGTCGTGCCTCTGTGGGCAGGGTTGTGTACCTCTTCATCACGTTGTCGTCCATGACGGCCGAGGCGCGGAACAGGCTGAAGCAGCCTGGACTGCACAGCACGCAGCCAAACACATGCTCTGCTGTCTTGTGCAGCCAGTGGCTGACAGCATACTCAAACTTCTGGTACCAAACCAGGGGACCTGATGAAAAAACACATTGTGTTAAGAGGACGATTTGGCGATCGTCCATATTAAAGGCACACGGACATTGCAGGCTATCAACCAGCCAGACTTATGGCTCAGAGTTACGCAGGAAACTCAGAATTATGGCTTTGTAATTGGGTTTATCCCAGAGAAACACATAAATAGTCCAAACTCATCAAATTCAAGAGGGACTCTCATTGGTCTGGTGAGTTGTCAATCAAACTGACAGGAGATTGCAACCTGGAAATGGTTCTGACCACACAAGGACGCGTCGGACTGCCCTATCGCACAATGTTTTTTTTGCACAAAGATGTTGTAGAGGCTTCCAGGATGGAAAGTTATGAATTGTACAAGTTTGGGTGTCCATTTTACCAGCAGTGGCCGGTCTACAGGGTGTTGACGATTCGAACCCCTTTACAGAAACTTTGTCTGAGAACGTTGGCGTCCGGACAGGATGTTGTAGCTCGTCTTCCCGCCAGCTACGGGGAAAAGTCAAAGTTATCGGTGCCGGCCCGGTTGGCTGTCACTATGAGCCAAGGAGTAATCTGGGATGCCAGCGCTCCTTTCCTAAGAGGGTTCGTCCGTCCATGTCAATCGATGGTCGTCAGGTCACGTTTTAATCAGCATGCTATTGTTCTGCCTTCGCTCGTCAGGTTGATTCCAGTTGGGACTCGTTCCGTGGAATGCCTGCTAACAGAGCCCCGCCCCAGCTCCCATGTGAGACGAGGGGTAGGCTAATGGAAGTGTCCCCGCTAGCCTGAGATCAATGCCAAACCCTGGGCTTTGGCCCTACGGGACAACAGGCCCCCCTCTTGTTACAAACTGCCCCTGCTCAGAACCAACCTGTCCCGGTGGGGTGAATCCTTCCACAGGCGGCTCCGATGAGGGGGTACTGCATCAACCGATCGACCAGCAGCATGACGGCCGGCGGATGGAAGTCGGTGTCGCCGTCCAGAGACAGGATGTAGGTGTTGTGCTTCTCTTTCTGGAGAAATAACACAAAGCGATTAAGCAAGGTGCGCACAAGAATGTTAAATCAAAATCAGAATGTTAAATGTAAAATCTAAATGTGAAATGTTAAAGTTGAATCTAAATCGAAAAGATAAATATAAATATTTATGTTAATTCTAAAATCGAAACGTTAAACCTAAATCAAAATTTTAAATGTAACGTGTCGCCTTAATGTTTAGAAAATATGGAAATAGCCACCGCTCCTTGCCTTGCCTGTCATGATCCTCTCCTGCCTTGATTCCCTGTCTGACTCCCTCTGTCTGTGTCTGGTGTCACGTCACATCCCTGTCTCTGCACACCTGTCCCAGGCAGTAATCTCACCACCTGTCTCCACCTTCTTCGTCACTCCCCTTGTATTTAACCTGGTCCTATTCACTCTGTCGTTGTCTGTTCCTCGCACGTCTTTAACGTCTCTGCATGCACAGCCCCGCCTGCGCCACTCACTCTCTCTCTCTCTCTCTCTCTCTCTCTCTCTCTCTCTCTCTCTCCCTCTCTCTCTCTCTATATATATATATATATATATATATATATATGATATATATAGGTGTGTATGAACTGACAGTAAATACAAGGACAAAAGAATTGAGGTAGGATGCAAGGCGAGGAGTGTGGGCTATTTCGATATTTTTGAAACATTTAGGTGACATTTGGATTTAACATTTCTATCTGTCATTGAGATTTAACTTTTGGGATAATATGTATATTTAACACTGAGATTTAAATTAAAAATTTAGATTTTACATTTAGATTTAATATTTGACTTATTTTTAATTAGCTCAATGTGAGTGAAAGTGACCTGAATATTTATAATATATCTGCTAGAAAATTTTAAACCAAATCTTTACATTTGGCACCTCTGAGATCTCAGCTATCTGAAAGTACAATGATGGAAAAGTGTACGTGGGATCCTGTTCAGCCATGCATGTATGCATGTATGCATGAATGTATGTATGTACACTGTATATGCCTACCTTCCTCCAAGTAGGCTGTGGTAATTTGAAACACAGATCGGCGAAAGCCCCAAATTACAAATCTGTGAAAAACTTGTTTCAGACTCTCATGCAAAAGGAGGCGGCCTGGAAGGAGCTGCTGGATGCCCGGGTGCAGCGGAATGAGCTCATAACTGAACCTTGAAATGGCACCATCTTGAAATGGTGACAGGTCCAATGACAGATGACACTGTTGCTGACAGTAGCCATAGTAGTAGCACTACTAGTACTTACTACTATGAGCCATGGCGTAATGCTCGCCTTAAATCCCAGACCCTCTTACAACAGTTTTATCCCTTTTCGTGTAACTCACCGGAAGATGGAAATGATAATCTTCATTATCTCTTCGTAGGTCTCGTGCCACATGGTCGCACAGAAATACACTGTGATCGGCTCCATCGGCTTGTTACTTGAAATGACAAATAACTGCCAGTCATTTTTGTTTACAAGTAGAATTGTTCACCACAGTCGAGGAATGTACTTAACTCTGTTAAGTACAACTAATTAACTAACAATTAACTCATTTGATGTTTTTTCGATTGTTGCATTGACTTGATTGATTTACAACATAAAAATATTGTAATGGAAGACAAAAAGTAAATCCTCACCAGAAGTTTTCTGACCCGTGCCTTTTAAATTGTATCATAGGTTCACCCAGCTTCCTTAAACATAACTTTGGATTTTATAACATGGAACAAAAACCAGTGTTTTGTTTCTATGTTATAAAAGACAGACAGACACACACACACACACACTTACTAATAGCGTTTCCCACTTTCAGTAATATTATAGCGTGTGTTGAGGAGCAGGGACTGCTCCAGAAAGGCTCCCTCGTAAATGCGTTTGACAAACAGGTCGTCGGTTCTCTGAATGCGGTGCAGATTGAGGAACCACAGGTGGGCGGTGGCGAGTACGAGGCCGAGCCACCAAGCCGCTGCTGAACCTGCGGGAAGGTTATGAGCAGAAGAACAGTGAGCCGTTGAACAGTGAACGTTGCATCCAGGAGGTGGTAGCTTACTCCAGCGTTTCCCAATGCGGTCCTCAAGTCTGTCCATGTCCTGTAGGTTTCAGCCCCAACCAACGTCTATCACACTGGATTCAGTTAAGGACGCACGTTCTCATGATCCTCGTTTGAGTTGGAGTTAAAAGTTCTACCCAGTTTTTGTGTCAACCAATTTTATTTGCAATAACACAGAGGTATGACTAATGAATGAAATCAGCCGGCAGGAGCCAAATCATGGCAGGACTTTAACTTTGTGAAGCTGGAATAATCAATCTCTTCCCATCGCGGTGTATCACGCTGTATGAAACTGGCTCTTACCCTACAACCTTAGTATCGTACCTGTCAGCAGACCAATCTGAGCTGGCTGGTCCAGGTCCAAGTTGCACAGATTGTGTGTAACATCAAGTACAAGCCTCTGGAACACGCCGCTGCCCAGGCTGTGGTTTCTGCCATGCACCGCTTGGGAACAGTACTCTGAAAAGGTGTAGCCGTCACCGGCACCGAGGTTCGACCTGTTGTCTCTGAAGTAGACAAACACCGGGGTGAGGAACAGAAGCAGGACGCCCAGGGAGGCGGCGTACAGAGGAAGCATGAAGGAGCGGCGCAGGGCGTGCATCTTGCAGGCCACCACCGCAAACCAGTGGCAGAGGGCCGAGGAGATCAGCTGGACCCCGATGAGGATCACCACAACTCTGCGCACAGCAGGAGGGACGGAGAGGATCGTGGTCCAGTCCCTTTCGGACATATGGACGTAGGCTCCCAGAACAATGGCGGTCACCGATATCCTGAGCAGGCTGCACATGATGTTTGTGACAGTCTGGGAGCGTCGCAAGTCTTCAGACAGCTCCCTCAGGAATTTATATTTGCTGTTTTTGCTGATTAGACCAGTGTAGTTCTGCCACCAGGTGAGTGAAACCAGAATAGTTCCAGCAACGGCCAAGCCCGTCCAGATCCCCATCTCCGTTGTCCCCTCTCCATTTCCAAAGTACAGTACATAAAACAGAACATGACCCGTCACAATGAGGATAAAGGCAAAGATGGAAGGAACCAGGAATCGTTTCCTCGTGCTGTGCGTTGCATTCCCTGCCGTGCATTGGGCTGCAATTTGGAAGATGGTGGAGAAGATGGAGATGCCGTTCAGCAACATGACATTAGTCACAATGTCCAGGAAGGGCATGGCCACTATGGCGAGGAGTGCGGAGCCCAGTGACACCAGGAACTCTATGAACAGAAACTGGGAGGAGGATGGAGGGAAAGTAGTGAAAGTTTTACCTTTTGTCATCATTTATGATAGGCTACTTGACTGTGATACTTGAAGTAATGCAAAAGGAATTTTGAACAATCAAAGGACAGTTGGTCATTGTGTAATTGATCTATTCATGATATTCTCCAACTTTTATGAATGTGATGTGTCTTTAACACCTTTAATAAGTGCTGAGTGATTATCACAGCAGGAAGCAGCCCTAAATGCTTTTCTGTGTGACTGAACATTTAATCATTTAATATTTTCAAATATGCTCCATTGAATAGAAACAGGAAGGCCGTCCCGGGACGTTCAAAGCAGCTGGCAGCCGTTTTTCTGAGCCTTTAGGCACACGTCAAAGCAGTATGAAAGTGAGTGATGGTGCTGTTAGACCGGTTTCAACTCACCAGAGCAGCCGTCCGCTTTTTCGGCAACTTTGAGCTCTTGAACGCCGCCTTCCAGATGCTCTTGAGGAGCAGCAAGACGGTGGGCGTAACCAGAGCACAGCTGACACACAGCAGCGCCACCGGCTTCTGCTCCGCCGGCACGGTCTGGTTGGCGTTACCAGACAAGGTGACGAGCAGCAGGAAAGACGTCTGAAGCGGAGACCAAGAGTCAAGGCGAGTCAGGCTTGTTTGTGGAGGGATATATAAGGTTATGGTCACGGTGTACGGGTTGTGTGTGTATCTCGATGTGGTGGTGCTTCAACTGGACCGTGATCTACTCTAAATGATTAAGTATCCGTATCCCATACTGGCAGTTGAGTGAAGACGTGTCAGTGTTTGTGTTTTCTACCACTAGAGAGAGCACTAGTCTATCATAACCTGACCGAATCTCCATCTCCACCTCCTAAAGAGCTGGTGCAAAGTTGATTTTTAGCTCAACCCTTTCCTTGCCCGGCATTATTTTATTTTGAACACTCCAGGCTTCCGCAGAGAGAAGGACCAAAACCAACGACTGACTTTTTTTTTTCACTTTAACTTTTTCATGAACTTGACTTTAGTTTACTTTGTAAATATGCCAACTTTTTTTTTAAATATCTCACCATACACTGAGTGAGATGTGGCATCAGCAAAACAGGTCTTGGTAAAAATGTTTGTATCCGTATTGTTTTATTGTAATATAATATATAATAACATTTGTAATAATATTCAGCGACGATTCTTTAATGGAGTGCAACATGACACGTGCCTCGAGGAGGTTGTTTTTACGACTCTATTCAAGACTGTCGGTTTCAAGAAGGACGACGCAGACTGTATTAACTTCATCAAACACCATTAATTGAAACGATAGCTTTAAAATTTTATTTTTTTTTAATAGCTTTTCTCTCATGAAACACATGTGTTAATCAATGGAATTGATAGATCTTGATGTAGTGCTACAAATTTAATTACCACTGAAACACGAAAAACAGTCTATCTAAAATTATCTCATTGAGAAATGTATGATATAAAATAGCTCACCCTTTATTATTATTCTTTCTTTTTATTCTTGCAATGATGGCATTGATGGGCTTGAAGATTAAGTATTGAATTGCTGACATGGACTGTGCTATTTAGCATTTGACAAATAAAACCTTTACATTTTTGAACCTTTTTTAATAAGCTGGGATAGCCTCTAGACCCCTGTGAAACCTCAACAGGAATAACCAAATGATCAAAACAGACAAATTAATTATTGAATGGGTAGGTGGATGATCGGGTGTAGCAATGAAATGTGCCTTCAATTCTCTGTTCATGCACCTTACTGCATACGGCCAAGCCAAACACCAGGGTGGTAACCAGGAGCAGCAGCAGCGCGACGAGCAGCTTAACTAGTTTCCAGGGAGTGTGTTCATCTTTGATCCCCGGCACCTCTCTGAACGTGTCCCAGGGACGCCAACTGTGCAATGGAAGGAGACGGTCTTACATTCAGGTGGTTATTACAGCGGGGACACAGCGCTCTGCTTGCTTTTAATCTGCCATGCAAAAGAACAGTGGCCACATGGTCAGTGCGATGTGGCATCAGCAATATTTTTCTGGTCTTGTTTTTATTCAAATATAATGATACATAATAAATAACATATATATATATATATATATAATAACATTCAGCGATTATTCTTTCATGGAGTGCAACGTGACACATGCCGAGAGGCGGTTCTTTTATTATTCTATTCAACACTTTAGAATCTAATACCAATACCGTCTAAATGCTTAATGTCAACTTCAAGTAGGACTGAATTAATTAATCAAACAACATTTATTGAAACAAAAGCTTAAAAAAGGGAAACAACTACTTGTGAAATTATCATCGAAACACAAAAAACACACAAAAAGGGAATAAAAGATAAATTATCATAATCAATTATAGATTTAACTGATTCCTAAAATGTAATGCAGTTAGTGAATAAATATATTCACAGTATGTGTATATATATATATGTGTGTATATATATATATATATATGTGTGTATATATATATATATATATGTGTGTATATATATATATATATATATATGTGTGTATATATATATATATATATATATGTGTGTATATATATATATATATATATATATATATATATATGTGTGTGTGTATATATATATATATATATAGTATAAATAAACTGTTAGTTTGAGTTAGTTGCTAGGTAGTAATTAGTTTCGCTTTTATGTTTGGTTTAGTAACTATTGTGCATAATCTCCGGGTGCATTGCAAAGACATTTCACTGCATATATGTATAAATGTATGTATGTGACAAATAAACCTCTTGAATAAAAAAAATTATAAAATAAAATGAATAAATTATATATATATATATATACATATATATATATATATATATATATATATATATACTTTATTTTCCTCGAAGAGTTTGGCTTATAAAAAGATTAATTTAAAAAAGACTCACTTTGCATTCCGAATCTCTTCATCCATATCTGTAGTTAGGCTTGCGTTGCACCCTTTGCAATGAAAGTCGTACACCCTCAACCACATATAAATGTCCACAGCCATGCCTAGCTGTTGACAACACCCACTGAACACCTGAAACACACCCTGTCAAGCATCAAACCAAGCAGAAGGGAGATTCATTCATCCATTGGTGTTTCTTCGAATAGTTATCTGTTTGGGCTATCCCATGCACCAAACTAACTATTTTTATTTTGCATGATTTTATTGTTCATATACCCTATCTACATACAGTATTGATACAGAATATGTATACATTTTACATGGACCATACTATTTACACAATATAAACCAATCAGCCACAACAGTAAAATCACCACTAATAACCACTTATATTGTGTAGCTCCCCTTCATGTTTCCAAAACAGCTCTGACCCATGGAGGCATGGACTCCACCAGACTCTGAAGGTGTCCTGTGGTATCTGGCACCAAGACGTTAGCAGCAGATCCTTTATGTCCTGTAAGTTGTGAGGTGGGCCCCCATGGATCGGGCTTGTTGTTCCAGCACATCCCACACATGCTCCATCGGCTCAGACCCTAACACCGGACATCCACATGATGTAAAAGAAAATGTGAATCATCAGACCAGGCCACCTTCTTCCATTCCTCCATGCTCCATGTGACGCTCACGTGTCCATTGCAGGCGCTTTCCGGGGTGGACAGGGGTCAGCATGGACACTGTGAGCGCTCCCATACGCAGCAAGCTGCAATGGACTGTGTGTTCTACACCTTTCTATCATAGCAACATTCACTGTTTCACAAATTTGTGCCACAGTTGGTCTTCTCTGGGATCGAACCAGATGGGCTAGACTTCACTCCCCATGTGCATCAATGATCCCATGGGTGCACATGACCCTGTCGCCGGTTCACTGGTTGTCCTTCCTGACCACTTTTGGTTGGTACTAACCATCGCATACTGGGAACATCCCACAAGACCTGTCGTTTTGGAGATGCTCTGACCCAGTTGCCTAGCATCACAATTTGGCCTTTGTCAAAGTCACTCAGATCCTTATGCATGAGCTTAGGAAAATGGACATGGTTCTTAACAACAACGTGAGGTGTGTGTGCGAGGGGGGTAGCTGAAGATCCATGGGAGGGGAGGGAAATTCCTTCTGACGGCAGGTTGATATTAATTACTTGTAGTGAATATATGCTGTCATTCCCTCCATCTGGGGAAGCCTTCATAACATGTACGTAAGTGTATAGGATTATCAAGCAGCCACATTTTAAAAGAAGGCTAAAAAACACAAACAGCGACTCTGATATTTTTCAGGCGACTTTGTAAAAAACATGGCCAAAGTCGCCTAATATAAGCAGACTTAGTAACAAAGCTTCTTCATTGGACTTCAGGAGCAAAGTGTGTGTGGACTGGCCGCTCGCATGACCCATTAGGATGGTCTTATCTTGGCACAAAATATAAACTTTCTCATTTCTGAATTGTTTTCACTTCGTAATGAACGCCGAAATTCTCTTTTGTAAAAACATCATGCCCTGTAAAACAGAAAAAATAAAATAAAAACCAGCATCTGTCTGCCTCTTTATTTAAAAACACTGACTGACAACCTGCAGATTAAAGCAACCCTTTAATTTCTGGCACAACATCAATAACACAGTTTGAACATTTCTTACAGGGTTGCTACACTGCTCCCCCCTTACAAAGTCCCTCATCCTGAGGGATCAAATAAAGTCTCTGAGATGACCCGGGGCCCGTATCAGTCTCTGGAGTCGTGATCCTGCTATTTGGCAAAGGTGACTCGGTCTAGTGAACGGGGCCATCCCGCTGACTAGCAGGGACCACGGCTGGAGAAAGGGAAGGACAGGGAGTGGGGGATGCAGACACAGCGAATCTGGAGAATTTGGGGCAGGGGCAAGGAGGCTCTTGTCCCCTGGTCGTCTGAGGCCAGCTCCCCTCGGCCTAAGTCAGTTGCTAGGCGTGGTGTTTGAGTCACTGTCTCTCAGGGATTGTGCCAGGGACTGAAGGCAATCAGAGTCCCCTCTGTATGGGGCCAAACTGTCCCTGTGCAGTGCCACCTTCCTCCCTCGGGTGGCAGCTATACCCTGTACACCACCTTACCCATCCTTTCCAGTACCACACAAAGCCCAACCCAGTGACAGTCCAACTTTTGTGATTTTTGTCTCAGGCGCATCTTCCCCAGCTGGTCCTGAGCAAAGGTATGGGCTGACTCCAACCAATCTTGGAGTTTACGAGCGTACTCTCGCCCTGGAGGAACTGCAGGGGTGTCAGAGGGCTTGCCAAATGTCACCTCTGTGGGTGTCCGGATCTCCAAAGGTGGCCAAAGGGGGCGAAGGGTTTTGGAGACTCCAAAATGCCCTGCCCCAGCGGTACCATGAGAGGTTTTGAGCACCGCCTCTCTCAGTGGTCTGGGGACCATCACCTGCAATCTTCTCTCTCCCGTAGCTGGCTCCTTCCAGGCCCTCTGAAGCACCCCATCACTCACCTGCATAGATTCAAACTTTACCCACAGTCCCTTATTTTCCATTGAACTCCCCGCCACTTCATCCCAAGGTGGCCTCTGTCGAGACTGTTGTGCTCTCCACTCAGCTGTGCCAATTACATTACATTACATTACATTACATTTCATTGGGCAGACGCTTTTATCCAAAGCGACTTTCAATTGTTCACAATTACCTGCATCTCCAGACAGACCAGCCCGCTCCCTACGTGCATGGGGCATAACTCCTCCATCTCCCCGAGAACCCTCTCACACGCATCTCTCCGCTCACAGTATCAGCATCCATCTGTAGCGCAGGGGCGTAGGGACAGGGCGTGGGCCTTGGAATGGGGAGCCCCGGCCCTCTGCACCAAATTCTCCAGATTCGCTGTGTCTGCGTCCCCCACTCCCTGTCCAGACAGTGAAGGGCAGGCCACAGAAATAGTACTTGAAGTGCCTTACCTCCATCACCATAGCCAGAAGCTCCCGATGAGTGACGCAGTAGCGGTGCTCAGCCTTGTTGAAAGTTTTGATGAAGTACGCCATCAGTCTCTCTCCTGATGGCCCCGTCTGAGCCAGCACCGCACAAACGCCAACATTGCTGGCGTCAGTATAGCCAGGATAAACAGTAGGGTAGGGTCTGGGGGAGTGAGGGTGGGGGACTCCATCAATGCCCCCTAGAGAGAGCTGAAGGCCTGCTGACACTCTGGTGTCCACATGAAACTCCTGTCTTTTTGCAGCAGACGGTACAGGTGGTTTGGTCCAGCCTCAGAGCTGAGGGGCATCTGCCAGTAGCCACTGCACAGGTCGAGTGAGGAGAACCAGGACAAACCGGACACCAGATTGGGTGACTTGTCGATGCGGGGCAATTGGTACGAGTCTTTCCTGGTCACATTGTTTAGGGCTCTGTATTCGACACAGAATCTTATCTTGGGGCTCCGTTTCTTTGCGATCATCACAACCTCCGAGCGTCTCCAGTGTCTATTTCATGCTGCACCAGATGTGTCAGGCCCATGTCACCATCTGTCAAAAATGTCCTTGAATTCTCAACACCTACCACAGCTCTTCCTGCTGCCAGGGCTCCAGCACATCACAGTTGTGTTCCCATATCTCCCTCACCGCCAACAATCTATCCATCTCTTCAATCATGGTTGGCTGGGCCAGGGGAAGGGGGCCCAAGCACATAGAGGGGAGTGTAATCGGAGAGGGGGGCTGTCTGTCAGCAGGAGTGTGGGGCATAAGGGGTGGGCTGCCAAGTGCTGATAGTGTGCAGTTCTCACTATAGGACTGCTTTCTCTCAGACTGTGTCTGCTCCAGCTCCCACAATCTCTCTTTCCAGAGAACAGCTCCAATGCCTCTGGCAGGGTACGGGGGTGTGCCAGTTGGATCTGGATGCGCAGCTCTTTGGGAGTTATAGCTTGCACAAACTGGTCCCTGGCGAGCTCGCTTTGCACTGCGGGGGCATGTGGGCACATGCCCTCCTTGACAGGGTATCAATGTCATTGGCTAACACCCGTAGCGACTCCCGGGTTGGCTACGCCTGCTATACAGTTCAGAGCGCTGGAGACCAGGTTGTTCACACCGTCCAAATTGCCTCTGCAGAGCCCCAACCAAAACCCCATAGTCACTTCTTTCCTCTGGGCTAAGTAGCAACAAGCATGGTAATGCATTATTCGTAAGGCACAACGCCAACTGCAGAGATTTATTGTCTTTCGACCAGCCCGTGGCCCCCGATAGCAGTTCCAATTGGGCGTGAAACGCCTCCCATTCAGCCTTACCGGAGTACTTTTGGCATTTTAAGCAGCACCTGATTGCCAAGGGCACCGCCATCTTTGTGTACATCTTTGCATAAGACATGCCTTAAATTGTCATCACCGCACCAGGGAGGGAATCTGCACCATGTGCTCCGCTCTGCTGGGGGTCAGAGGACCTGAATCCCACATCTAATGTAGCGTCGATAGTTGGTGACTTTCTGCTTATGTGGTCTGGTTGACTTCCCAGGGGTCACACTGAAACAGTATGTGTTGTTAGGCCATTAAGATTCCTACTGCCTCAGTCACTGATACACACCAATCATAGCGTGTTGGATTGCAGATGGGCGGGTGCATTCACATAGTGATGGTTGAAGTCAGTTAATTGGCCTAGAATTAATAACATAAGTCAAGTCAAGTCAAGTCACACTTTATTTATAGAGCGCATTTCATACGAGAGCAACACAATGCGCTTTACAAAGAAATACAAAAAAGAAAGAGAGAACGTAGTTGTCAGCCGGTCATTACAAAAGAATGCCCCTGAAACAACAGCAACAACAGCAGCAACAAGAGCCACAGAAACAGCAACAACAGCAGCAGCAGCAACATCGACACCAGCAGTAACAACAACAGCAGCAACGTACATGCAAAGACATCACCAGAACCTCTCACTGGAACTGGAAAGGTCACTCAGGTTAGAGATGGTTAAGTCGAGGTATAAGGTTACGTTAAGTTGAGGTATAAGGTAAGCGACAGTTAAGTTAAGGTATAAGTTAAGGGATTGTTATGACTAAGTATAATGTTCGAGATGATTAGGTTAAGGAATAAGGTCAGAGATGGTTAAGTTTAGGTAT
Organism: Zeus faber; assembly: GCF_960531495.2. Lineage (NCBI taxonomy): Eukaryota > Metazoa > Chordata > Actinopteri > Zeiformes > Zeidae > Zeus > Zeus faber. Next base: position 5,737,448 of record NC_137193.1, on the reverse strand, counting down.
AAGGTTAGCAGCACCAACAACACCACCAACAGCAATAACAACACTAGCGGCTACTGTACCAGCAGCAACAATAGCAGCAACAGAAAACAGCGGCAGCAATAGTAGCAGCAACAGCGCACAAGCGAAGATGTCACTGGAACCGGAAGTGGTAGCTCTCACCGGAACCAGAAATCTCCTCATCTGTATTGAGTCAACAGTGTGTACCATCTCATCTCAACGAAGTAACGCACAGCAAAGATGTCACCGAGACCGGAAGTGGTAGCCCTCACCGGAAACGGAAATTTCAACTGTCTCATCTTAATCCAGTCACGATTCTTTAATTAGCGTCCCTAAATTACGGGTCAAGTTTTTCATTCTGACCTCGGGAGGGTGATCCTTTTGACTATCTCTCCGAAAACACACCCTTCTTATGATCCTCTCACTGTAATATCACAACAGAAACAACAACAACAGCAACAGAAATAGCAGCAGCAGCAACAAAAAACAACAGCAAAAAAGACAACAGCAACGCACACGCAAAGACGTCACCGGAACCGGAAGTGGTAGCTCTCACCGGACCCGGAGAAGTCATTCAGGTTAGAGACAGTTAAGTTGAGGTATAAGGTTAGAGATGTTTAAGTTAGGGTGTAGGGTTAGAGATGTTAATTTTAGCCATAAGGTAAGCGAGGGTTAAGTTTAGGTTTAAGGTTAGCAGCAGCCACAGCACCAGCAACAGTAACACACAGACAGACAGACAGACAGACAGAGACAGACAGACAGACAGACAGACGTCAGGTTTTTAACCTGCTTTTAAAAGTATTCAGTGTGGGGGCCTCTCTCGGGTCCCTCGGTAGGTTGTTCCCTTTACTTGAGACATAGATACAGAAGGCAGCTCCTCCTGCTTTAGAGTTGGTACGAGGGATAGTTAAAAGACCACTTGCAAATTACACTTCATTTGATTTTAAATTTAATTAATTTAAATTGAATTTACTTATACAAGTCATCAGACCATCACACCCAAGTGAGATTTTTGTCAAATGATGTTTTCACTAAATCTGCTTTTTAGGAGGAAAAAAAAAACTTATTAAAGAATAAAATATACTTTACATTTATATACACAGTAAAATGCATCTATTGAACCATGTCTTGGAGCAAGATTGTCTGACTTTTTTCATGTTACAAATAATTATATTTAAACCAATTCATTTGAATGGGGAGATTTTCACTTTAGAACGGGGGGGGGGGGGGGTATGGGGAAAGGACAGGGGTGCAGGTAGGTACACTAAAACAAAAACTAACCTGACCAAAGCATGCCACGAAAGGGGGGGGGGGGGGGGCATAAAATAAAAGTGGGATAGTGGTTTCTCTTTTTCTCTGAATGGTCTATTAAATTTAAGGTTGGGCGAGAAGAGGGATATAGCGTCACACCGTCAGTATGAATTTCATTCATTGATACAATTTAACTGTATGTAAAAATCAATGTTTCCACCCCTGGCTAAAAGATGTAATGTACCCATCAGCCAGTGCGGTAAACATTTCAATGATAACAGCGAGCTCCAGAGACATCACTGTTACACTTATGGCTAGTGTAGTACTTCTCCATGACATCGCAAATAAATCATGTTGTATCCTAAAACAAGGTTGGATCATCCCGGAACCAAACAAGACTTGGATCATCCCGGAACCACTCAACTCCAAGCTCTGCCAGCTCAATGTGTCTGCCGCCACCTGTCAGTGGATTACCAGATTCCTCACTGAGAGGAAGCAGCAAGTGGGTCTGGGGAAAAACATCCTCCACTCAATCAACCAGCATAGGCACACCACAGGGCGGCGTACTCTCCCCACTGCCCTTCACACTGTATCCCATCGACTGCACCTCCAGGGACCCCTCTGTTAAACTCCTGAAGTTTGCGGACGACACGACCGTCATTGGTCTCATACGAGATGTTGATTGGTCCGCATGTAGAGGGGAGGTTGAACGGCTGGTCCTCCGATGCAGCCACAACAACCTTGAGCCGAACACACTCAAAACGGTGGAGGTGACAGTGGACTTCAGAGGGCACACCCCTCCTCTGTCCCCCTCTCACCATTGTCCCTTTTCCAGCAGGGCATTTCAAGGGCCGATTAGTAGCGGGTGCCTTATATCGAACCAGTTCTTCACATTTTGACAGCAAAAGAACCGGCTCCCGGCCAGGAAAACGGTTCCAGAGCGGCACAACTTCTCTGCTTGACTGGAATCAAGAACTGCTTACGTCAGGGGCGCGGGACTCGGACAAGCAGGCCCAAGCAAAACATTGTGAGTGCCAATTTCGTTAGCACTTTAGTAGTACGGAATTTGTGGATGTAAAATGTTGTCCGTAGAGCTCTGAAGTGGACAAATCAAGTGGATATGTTGTAAATTATATCATATTTTATTGAGTGCCTTTTTTCTTTAAATTATTAGAACGCACAAGCTGCGAGCTCCGGGGCTCGAGGGGCTCCTCTCCCACCTCGGGTTTTCAACATTCCCTCCCAAATTGCCCCGTTTTCATAACAATTATAGTAGAAATACCGGTAATAATACTCTACTTGTTTTCAGCGCTAACATAGATGTTATAATGTTCTCTCCAACTCAATAAAAAACGGTCGGGTGCGCACAGTAGAAATGACGACATAAAAGATTGTATTAAGATGCAAAACATAAGCTATGATAATAATAATTTCTTATTGATAATAATAATTTCTTATTGATTATAATAATTTCTTATTGTTGATAATAATAATCATCATTATTATTTTCTTCTTAATAATAATAATAATAATAATAATAATAATGTCTTATTGATGATGATAATAATAAAATGCATATGGTGCGTGTATGTGCGTGTGTAGTTTCTTGATGTGTGTGATGTGTTGAAGAATGAAGGAGTGACCGCTGACGCTGACTTGATTAAAATAATAGTTTTATTACACAAATCAGCATCAAACCAGACTTGCCATGGACAACCTGGGAGAGAACAGGAGCCAGATATATTGTCTGCCAAGCGACGTTCTGCACTCGCTTTTAAAGCTGTACAGAGATAACATACCACATCTGGTTCAAACACATAGGTGCCCACTCAGCCTCTTTCTTGCCATAAATCTAAACATTTCCTCCTCTGGTCAAGCTGGAAGAATCAACAAAATTCCTCTCCCAGAGGGCCTCTGAATAGACCCTTGTTGTTTTCGTTCTCTGTATGACATAGAGGCAATAAATCTACAGTAACATACGTTACTATTATTCCTGCACTATATCTCAGCTTTGGGAGCTCAGTGACCTATTCACCTCAAACCTTCCAGACACCTCACGTGCATGACGACGTACGTGCGGTGATTATTCGTGTAATAAAATAAATAAACAGGACACACCCCGGCTGCGGCGTTTCAACCAGAACCTCCAGAAACAGGAATAACTTCTTCCCTGGCGCCATCACTTTACTGAACAATTAACCCAGCCATGTGACCTGACACTGCATGTCCCCAGGGAAATGTTTGTCAAACATGTATACATGTACATGTATCCATGTTCATGGTGCAATACACCATTCACACGTTTCTTGTATTTAGTATATGTAGTATATTTAGTATACTTATATTTACTTATATTAAGTAAATGCACTTTATTCACTTTATTGCTGTTCATGACAGCACCGCTGTTTACTGTAGACCATGGCAGGCAAGACCTACTTTTGAAAGAACCAACTCTTTATTGTTGAATGTAAGTACAGTTTGAGTTACTGTGAAACCGGAGTCAAATTCCTTTACATGTGCAGAAGTAAGTTTGGCCAATAAAACCTGATCAGCCTAAATCCTGCCTGTTACTGCTGTTCCTAAAACTATGTGTGTGTGTGTGTGTGTGTGTGTGTGTGTGTGCGTGCGTGCGTCCATCACCCACAGCAATCCTCGATGGTCGATCGCCGACTCTCAAGGGGGGTATATACATATCATTTTACTATACTTTGGAAGTAAACTAAGTACAGAGATACCCCCAAATTAAAAAAGGGCTCCGCTAGTTGAAGCAGGGTCTGCTGGCACGGATCCCGTGCCACAGGCTGTCTGTACACGGCGGGTTAGAGGTTAATTAAACGATTGGTCCAAGTGCGGTTGGGAGACGACGTTGGTTGTCGTTATCCTGCCTTTACAATGGATTTAATAATGGATTTTCTTTTTTACATCGGCGACTGAAATGGTTTCCTCAAGCAGCTCTTCCACAAATGGATGTAGTTGTAAGACTTACCCTGATTCTGAACATTGTTCGATTTATAAAAAGTATTAGATTGTGGTTTTTTTTTCCTACAAATTGATAATCAAATGAATAACATGAGCAATAAGATCATTTGACCTTGCACAATTCACGTGGGGTTATAAGACATTTTCGGACATTTAATTTGCCAACCTCTTACAGATTTGAACAACAGCGTCACACGCCGGAACCACAGCAGCCTCCAATCCCCACGAAACACTTGATGGAGACCGGTGCCGGGCAGCACAGCACCAATCCCCGCCGGCAGCAACACGCCACGCGGTCCCACCCAGCTCCGGGGACGGGGGGCCGTGTCCGCGGGGGCGGGGAGACGCGCTGGTCTAAGAAACGATTGCTGTCGAGACTCACGTGGTATGAGACGCCTCTCACGCGAGGGCTGCGTCATGTCTCTGGAACAGTCACCGCGTGGGAACAGATCCGCGCGGAGCTTGTCTGTGGAGGTGGATGTGGGAATGACACCTGCCGCCCTTGCCCGAAATTTCCACGTGGCAAAGGGGCTATAAAGTCACTCGTAATCAGTGATTGCAGGCCTGGAATATCCGAACGACCTTGATGCTCAAGTTACCTCACGACCTTTTGTATTTACAAAAGTGTTAATTGCCGGTTACAGACTGGTTTTTGCGACCTGTCACGCGACCCCATCAACTGTCGGTGTTTGTGTATCACATGCGCGGCGGACCAAGGGAGCGCGGTCAGGCCGCCGCCGCAGGCTCCCATCCCGGGGCGGCCCAGCCGCTGCGGATCGAGCGACTCAACGGAGGGACCCGCTGAGTCAACAGAGCGACTCCCGCCACCCGCCCGCTCCCAAACCCAGGAAACGATAAATGCGGTGTTGTCCCCGCAGTGAGGACCAGCGCGCTTGCGGGACATGTTGGGACCGGGCGAGACGAGCCCGACACGCAAGCCGCCGAACGCGTCACGGCGGGAGCGCCCTGGCACGCCGGGCTTACGGACCACACTCATATCGGTCTGCGAGCCGTGGATTCATCACGGAGGCCCGCGAGCCACCGTTATGTTGGAAGGCCGAGGTTAAATACACCCCAACCCGCGCAGTTTTGCCTCCGCCCGCCTCCTCGTCCTCATTCCCCGGCGCCGCGCCAGAGCGCACCTCCAACACGTCCTCCAGGGTGACGTCTCTTCTGCCCGGCGCGAGGTCATACTTTCCAGGGAACGGGGAAGGCAAGGAAACACCGGGGACATGATGTTATCACTTTATTTTTAAAACATTCAATAAAAACAGAACGGAAACGGAATAATAAGACTGCGCCCCACTCAGGTGCCCCGGGAGCCCCCCCAAACACTGGAATGACCCTTGATTGTCCCTAAAAACAACACCCAAGATCCACTGAAGGCCAGTACTCAATGGATGAAAAATTATTTTGAGGTTTAAGAAAAATAAAATTAAAATAAAAACACAAAGCATTTCAACCGCCCATGCATGAAATGTGAAGACTAAACATCGTTTCACAGCCACGGTTTCCAGACGAGCGGCGTTCACGGCACAGAACAATAAATCACAGGCTTTGACGACGTCGCAGACGCACAACTCGAGAAGCTCCAAAGACATTCCGCCGCCAAACCATTCCCAACCAGAGATTCTGCCGTCGGGTCAACCCGCTGCTTGAACGTCCGCTTTCCCCACGCGCTGCGCGTGACCCACGCCTCAAAACACCCGATTCTGATGCGTGTCAGGGGACAGGGCTGGGTCTTCATCCTCCTCAGGCAGCAGCTCCTCGGGAACGTCCTCCCGCCGTTGCCGTTTGAAATCAGACTTTGTTCCGCAGCGGTTGCCTCCGCCCCTCCCTGTGGTGACTACGTCTATGAATTTAAACAGCATCTAAAAGTTTGGAATGTAGAAACTTAAAACAACGGCCACGGAGGGGAAGCCCAAAGTTCCCATGGTCAACTCATAACAAGAAAACAAAACTTACTTTACAGTGATTCTAGTGTCACTCAACTGGGGAAGCAGCGCAGCCCGAAAACAAACAATGGAACACCTTGATTTGAGCCACGCCGCCGACCTTCTTTTTATTTAGCGGTTGAAGCGGTTCAGTCGAGCCGTTCAGGACGAGATATTAGGCATGAACCCCCGCGGCTTACACACTTATTTATACCAGCAACTTCCTCAACCAAAAGAATAAAAGTGAGTGAGTGTTTTTAATAAAAACAGGCTTGGAGGGCCAACAACGTCAACAAGGCAGCCGGTCCCCTTTCTCTGCACAGCGTCAGTTTATTCTTTAAATGCTTCAAGCTGTCCCTGTTGCACCGTCAAGCAGCTCAGTTACATTCAATATGTTACCGTGACACTCCACGAATCAGGGATGTTGGTATGAAAAACAATAATAAAAACAAATGAAAAATTCAGAGAAACTCTTCTATTGAACGTGTGTGTGTCTCCTGATATACTGAAATCCAGATTATAAAAAAAAAAAAAAAGGGAAAAATTGAATAACATCCCTGACCGGATACGCTTCAATCCTTGTCTTTATTCAACCCTTTAAACCTCGCCCTCTCTCTCGCCCCCCTCCCTCGCTCGCTCTCTCTCGCTCCTCGCCCCCTCTCTCTCTCGCCCGCTCACTCGTACTCGGCGATCAACACCATCATGCCCACTCCGAACAGCAGCGCCAGAATCTCCATCAGTGATTGGCCGAAGCTGGGGCGCCCCGCCAGCAGCTCCGGGAGCACGGTCACCGTGGCGATGTAAACGAACCCGCCCGCCGTGAAGGGCAGGATCCAGGCGGTCGCCGCGGCGCCCACGCCTTCGGCTAAGAGCGAGCACGCCGTCCCCGCCAGAGCACCGACGGCCGTCAGGAGCTGCAGACACATGGCCTGGTGGGGGAAGGTCACATGATCAGAGGACGAGCTGGAGATGGTTTGAAAGCTCAGATGGGCTGTATTATTAGTACTACTACTACTTCTTTTATTATTATTAATATTATTAGGACTACTACATTACTACTACTATTATTACTATTATTATTACTACCATTACTACTACTACTACAACTACTACTACTATAATAATTATTATTACTACTACTATAATAATTATTACTACTACTACTACTATAATAATAATTATTATTATTATTACTACTATAATAATAATTACTACAATTATTATTACTACTATTATTATTAATACTAAAATTGTTATTAATACTATAATTAATTAATTAATTAGTTATTATTATTATTATTATTATTATTATTATTATTATTATTATTCGAATTACAAAGTCCCATAATTTCATTTGAAACTGCAACCTTTTGGTTTTTCCGTCTTCCGTTCATTCAAATGGACAGCTGGCTGCTTTATCAAATTCCCAGCAGGTGTCGGTCACTTGTCGCAGGGAAACACGGACCCCGTCACCAACAACGAGCAAACACATAACGCTGAAACACCTTCGCAAGCGGTTGTTAAAAAAGCGGCGGCTAGTTTAAAGTATGAAACATGGGGCTGATGTTTGAACTTCATCACAGCAGGAAGCAGCTTGTGCTCCTCGTGTCACCTGAGAAGGTGAAGAGGACTCTGCAGCGACTCAACACTTTGTAAAATTAATCTCATTTAAAAATCAGCAACAACCAACAACACTTGCATACTTCATAATAATAAGCAAGCGATGCAGGAGCCTGCGCTCCCACACCAGCAGGCTCAAGTACAGCTTCTTTCCAGAGGCTGGAACACTGCTGAATAAACCCCCATCCCCCCTCTAGCACTGGACTTTTAAATGGTTACCTGCTTACCTGTTGTTACCTGCTGTTACCTGCTTACCTGTTGTTACCTGCTTACCTGTTGCATTTCACTCTCTGCAATGTTCAGCTGTTTACATTTACCGCCTTGCACTGTATAACTGTTCACACTCACTACTGCACTGTTTCACCAATTGTCCTTGCACTGCTATCACCTAAAAACTGCACAATACTTTTTTAACTTTTTTTTAATATTCCTTAACCTGACCAAAACTTGCACAATACACAGAGATATACTACATGTATATATATAGTATTTATATAAAAAGACTATTTATACATATTCCCCCTTTACTCCTGACAAACCTGTATTTATAACCTTACAATGTTGTACATAATACATCATAACTGCACAGAAACACTGTACTCAAATAGCACTTTGGTATTTAAATGCTTCTTTTGCACTTCTGGTTAGATATCAACTGCATTTCATTGGTTCTGTACCTGTACTCTGCTAGTGACAATAAAGTTGAACGTAAAAATCAAATCTAATAATAATACAAGTACTCCTCACTTAACAAGTTCTGTTCCTAGGACCAGGTCCATAAGCGAGGACCCCTGTTATTTCACGGTAAGGGGGCGTGGCTGACATATATAGTGTATATAGTATATAAAGTGTATATAGTATATACAGTGAATATAGTATATATAGTGTATATATAGTGCATATAGTATACAATGTATGTAGTGTATATAGTATATACAGTGTATATAGTGTATATAGTGTATACAGTGTATAAAGTATATATAGTATACATAGTGTATATAGTATATAAAGGGTGATGAGATGAGATGCTTGGTATTGTACACGGTGTACAACGCAGACTGGTCAGAGAGCTGGTGGTATGTCTGAACGGTGGTGAGACAGGTAGGTGGTTCAGTCAGGAGTACCTGTATTACAGTATATATTGTTATTTGATATTCTGTTTATTGTCATTTGATTTGTTTTGTTTTTCAAATAGTGGCAGTTTAGTAAAATAGTTGATTTGAGACATTTGATACAATGCTAAGGTAATGAAAACCACCCTTCATGATGCGTTTCCTCCCCCTTGTAATCCGACAGGGTGACATCACAACGCTGTCATGCATCAGACATGAAAGCTTTGAAAGCACTAGGTGATGATAAACTGCCCCCACAACTTGTCTTGCAACTTAACAAGTCACAAAACAAATTGTGTGACTTGTCATTTGTTCAGAATCATTAAAACTTCATACGTACAGAGTCAACAAGCGGTGTTGCTGTGTGTTTTGAGTCAAGAGTGGAACCCTGTTTGGGCGGCGCTCAAAGCACAGCGGAACACATATCTGCAGAGATTCACAGAACGTGACACAAGTCTGTCCAATATTAAACACAGGCAATGCCGAGACGGCCCACTGGGTGGCTTCTAACCATTATATGATGTTACTTTTTATCTGCGCTGCTCCTATCAAAAGATCCATGACAGTGAAACATGTGGACAGTTAGAGACGGCTGTGTTGGGCTGTGGTAGCATTCTACACCACTGTGTAACAGAGCCCAGCTCAGTTTTTAACTCAATGTCACAAGCAAATGCTCTTGGTCACAAGGTGTGTGTGTGTATTATTACACAAGTAGCATGGCATTACAGAAAGGAAATGGTACCTCGGGCTGTAATGCATAATATATATATAATGTATATATATATTCTTTTTTTTTTGTATTTCATTGTTTGCTGGTGAAAGTTTCAGGAGGGTACGACATGTAAACAGTAATCATTGCTAAGTTATCTTCAATGAGCGCTCCATCCTATGTTCAAGGGCTTCTGGAGAAGCCAGTTTCGGTTGCTCCGCCCATCACCCGAGCTTTGCTCGCCGCATGCATGGAGAAGGGACAGTCCATTAAACATATGGGGGATTTATTTCCTGTGCCTTCCATTATTATTAATTATTAGGATATAATCATATTCGGCCGTTCAATGCAACTATGAACCTTATTTATAAATCCTTATTGAAAAGTTATCCCTGTGCATTCTGTAAGCTTCCATCTGTTTTATCCTGTTATTGTAATGCACTGACTGACAAAAACAAAGAGCCCAAAACATAAATGTAGATAGATAAATCAGACAATAATGTAGCTGTCATGAAGAATAATTGGAGTATTTAAAGACTTAAGGGCAACTATTTGTAAAACGTATTTTAAAAGGGACCTATTATGCTCCTTTGCACCCATGTTAGAATAGGTCGCTGAGGTCCCCAAAACACGCTCTTGAAGTTGTTCTCCTGAAAATACAACCCAGATGATGCATTTGAGCCATGGTGACGCGCCTCCAAAACTTGTTTTTTTTAAGCCTGTAACCCTTCACAGACCGCACCTCATCAGCACACTACAATCAGTTTCTGAACAAATTAGATGTGAGAAATAAACAATCCAGTCGCTGAATCTACACTCGATTAGATCTACGAGGCCCTTGGCTGCCGCGCTCCAGGCCGGTGGGACACGGACGCCGCACCGGACCGTCGCACGCAGGGATTTTTGGTTCTGTGTCAACGTCATAAAACCAAATAAATTAATAAATATATCTACAATGAAAACACTGTTTTTATTGTGTTTTTGTTTGGAGAAGCGGAAAGTAGGGAAAAAAAAAAAAAAAAAACTTTGAAAACGGTTCATTCAGAGCGGCTGCAAGTCCGAGTGTTGGGTTCACAGCGGTGACTTTGTCATTAGTTTAACTCGTTATTTGACACTTTGGCCGAACATCCCACATTGTGACTGTATGTAGGGCGGAAAATAAGGAAAAGCACAATAGTTCCCCTTTAAGACATTTTGAGACTTGAGACCAGGACGTCGCCTTCCTTCTGCAGAACCACGTGCAGTTGAGAGACGGTCGGCTAGGGCTGGTCAACAGATGCATATCATATGGATATCGTGATACGAGGCGAGATATTGTCTGGGATTTGGGATACCAGAATATCAGGATACATTTGAAGGTTTACATGAATGATCACTACACTAAAGTACTGCAGTTTCCTGTACTTGACAGGCTGGAGTAGACGTTCCAGCATACATTTGATTTTTGCAGATATCCCCCAGCCCTCCAACAGGCGGCCGCAGGAAAACATTTGTGTTGTTGTTGTTTACCTTCTTCTTGGTGCAGCCGGACTGGACCAGGATGGCGAAGTCTCCGATCTCGTGCGGCACCTCGTGCAGCAGAATGGTCAGCGTGGTGACCGTTCCCACGGCCGGGCTCACCAGGAAGGACGCGCCGATGGCCAGGCCGTCGGTGAAGTTGTGCGTGAAGTCGGCCGCCAGGTTGAGGTAGCCCGACACCTTGATGTCTGGGTTTGGCGAGAGACGGAGCGCGGCGTTCAGACAGCTGCTCTCTGAACATAAGGAGGTGGACTGACTCTATTTTGTTTTTTTAAACAGATGAAAAGCAACTCATACTCTTTTTCATGAAGGCCTTTCTTTGTTTGGAGTACACGTAGTATACATAGTATGAGAACTGAAGTACCTGCTTCATCTCAACAAGTTCCCCCTTTCTACAAGTACATTTCGGGGTGTCTCCGCTGATCACCTGTGCTCTTCTTTTCCTCCTCCTTTGGAGCTTTCTTGTCTTTGCTTTCATTCTCCTTCTTGTCCCTCTTCTTCTTCTTCTCCTCCTCCTCCTCCTCCTCCTCGACATCACTCTCCTTGGCCTTGGGTGTATCTGTAGAACAACCCGTTAGTTGGTGGGTTAACTTTGTCCCAGACTGGAAACTACACTCAGACGGTTTCATCCGAACCGGAACAAACTGCTCCCAGTCCGCAGGCAAGATTCAAGCACTTTTCCAGGACCTTTCGACATGATCATATTCATATTCAATCATATTTTTATTCTTGCAGCATGCTACTTTGTCGTTCTCTACTTTGTCGCACACTTTTGAGATCCGCTGTTTTTACAGAAACAAACAATCGACACAGGAAACGTATGAGTCGCGGCTTCTCTTACTCCAAAAGCCGTACGGACCGAGTCGGTTTTTTTTTTTTGGGATTGGCTGCACAGAGTAAGGGGTGCAGCCTCTCCAGCGGCGTACCGTGCAGGCGGGCGTGCGAGTGTCCGTGACCCCCCTTCAGCAGACGCACAAACTTCTCCACCACCAGGAACGCCACGATGCCGCCGAGGACCCACAGGCCCACCGACATCATGTGGGCGTGGGCGGCGCCTGGGGGAGGGGGGCAAAGAATGAGTCGGGGGCCGCCGGCTGAAGGCGCTAGCGGGTGAGGGGGGGCGACGCCGGCGGGGACCTGTTCAGCGTACCGTGCGAATGGCCGTGGTCGTGTGCCTCTTCGCCGGCGGGAGAGCGGCCATCTTGGTCTCCGTGGTGAGAGTGGGGCTCTGTAAAAAAACAAAAAACAAAACAACAAAAAGAGCGCGTTGTGCGCGAGGTGGCTCGAACAGCGACAACATAGGGATGCTTCTGGATACCAACATTATGAAACGGGACTAGATAGCCTCAACACATCAGCAATAGTCAATAGTCAAACTGTGTCGATATGGTACGGAGCACGCTGGCCCCGGGCGTGACGCTGGTGTGCGTTTGTCATTTTTGTGCACGGAAAAAAGCTGAAGACTCACAAAGCCTTGTGGGCCATAATTATTTCCTGACTGTCGAGCGTGCGTGGGGCTTCCAGACTTCCAGACAGCTTAATTGTCTGCCGAGCAGCGATACCGGGCGACCTGTCGAGCGGGTCGCGAGGCCGCGGAGGAGAGAAGCTGCTCTCAAGTCTCCTTGTTAGAGAAGCACCTGCAAATTAACAGAAACAAACACCGCAGGCGTGTCCCGCGCAGAGGAACGACGGTCTCACCTGCCCGACGCCCAGGGCCGCAGCACCGTGATGGCAGAGTGTGGCACATTTGGGTGCTTTGATTTCTGCGACACATGAACTGCTTCCTCGGGTAAATCCCGAGTTAAAAGGGTGCTCTCTGTACGCGTCAGCGTGTCAGGGCGTGATGTTATCTGCATAAAGCACCAGCTACAAGCCTCCATCCCCAAAAACAAAGCCTGTCTCCCACCCGTGGCACTCGAATGGAGATTTATTTGACAACAGACGGACAGGCACGTGAGCCAAGCACCCACCCAAAGCGTGGGGGATGAGGTGGAGGAAGGCGTCGCCCAGCAGGCCCCCGGAGGCGAAGCCCAGCAGCACCTTGAGCAGGTTCTGGTGCTGGTCCGTGTTGGACTGGACCGGGATGAGGAAGAGGATGAGGAAGGGGGCGGCGCTGATCAGCAACGTGGCCCCAACAGCCTGCGGAAACAAGGGGGAGGGAGACGGTTCAAAACGTGGCGCGGCCGGGGGGGCTACGCTCTGTGTCCCCTACGCGTCGCAGAATCCCGCCATTTTCCTTTTTCAGAAAAGGCGGTTCAACGCCGCCGTCGGTTTTTTGAAGACCATTTACCCCGGTTGACCGTACGTAAGCCCAGTGAGAAGCCCAAACAGTAAGAAGTCTCCCCGTAGTCACGCATTGAGCAAGGCTGTGCTATGAACCGTAAGAATGATGGGAATCAACATTTTAATAAGGGAGGGCGGCAAAGCTATCCTTTCATTTACAAAGTGAATACTCAATTGCTGTTATTAAGCAAAGAGACTGGGCGGTGATTTTTTAACAACATGTGCAGAGAAACAGGTTGCATGTGACAGCCTGGAGGACAGCAAGGCCCTGTCAACAGCTTGACCAATTTCCTGAAAACGCACTTACTCGTAACTTGGATTGAAACCAAAACCCATCCCCTCGGGACTCAGGCCGCAGCCCCGACCCGCCCCGACCCACTCCACCCTCCATCAGCTCAGCCTTGATCTCCGTGAACCCACCTGCATCCACAGCTCCACTGTGTCTCTCTTCTCCACGCCCGCTTCCCTCTTCCCTCGCTGCCCTCCGTGCGCATGCCCATGGCCGCTCGTGTCCTTGTGCACGCGCACCACGTCCTCGTGATTGTGGGCGTGTCCGTGACCATGGTCGTGGGCATGTCCGTGGTCGTGGGCGTGTCCATGGTCATGGCCGTGTCCATGGTCATGGCCGTGTCCGTGGTCGTGTCCGTGGTCGTGGGCGTGCCCGTGGTGGTGGGCGTGTCCGTGCCCCTCTTCCTCGCCCGGGGGGAGGTTGGCCTCGGCGCTCCACTTGCTCGCACCGTGGTGCATCTTCACCGGAGGGCCGTGGGAATGACCGTGGCAGCCGCCCTCGCCGTGGGAATGCCCGTGTCCTCCATGGGAGTGACCGTGCGCGACGGCGAGCCGCGCAGCTAGCAACAGGAGGGCCGACGTGGCCAGAGTCAGAAGCAGCAGGCGTGCGTAGGCCATGGCGTTCCTAGAGCAAAGAGAAGAGACGAGCACGCTAAGTCTGCATGCTATGTATGCTGGGCACATCGGACCGGTGTGAAGCGGATCATTTCAGATGACACATTCGTCTACTTAAGGCGGTGATCTGTAAAACTGTGTTGAGCGGCTACAAATCCCATAGTTCACTCTATTCAAAACCATGTTTTCCCCACAAATGTCCAAATACTGTAGTTACATAAAAGATGACGCAATTTGAACATTCAACGCAAACAAGACCCAGAAAACGTGAATTGAATAGAATACCGGCCCCTCCTTAAAACCACACAACGTTTTTGAGCGGTTTGTCAGCAAGGACGTCTCAATGACTGTCGCCGTTGACCATTCAAAACAGTAACTAGCAGTATCAACGTTGTTTTGAAAGCTTTCAAAATACTTCCACATTTCGAATATCTCTAAACCTAGAAGACGGAAAGAAATCCAACGGCGAGACACGTTTGTTTCCGTGACCTCCAAGGGAGCAGCAAACAGCTGTGCCAGGCTGCCCAGCGACACCCCCCGTACCTCCCGCAGGGGGGGGAGGCGGACCCCGCCACCAACAGTGTACTGCAAACCGCATATAGAGGAGCGCATGCGAAACAAAGCACAGCACACACACGTCGAACAGATGTTTGATGAGATACAAAACGACACCGACGCAAAATATGGGACTTGGAACAAAATCTTACGGATTCCCCCTTTAAGCGTGACTGCGCGCTCAGACTGTTGAATGGCGTCAGCAAAGTAACATCAGATTCCGTTTAGCAGTGGGGTTGTTGTTTGTTTGTTGTTGTTGTTGTTGTTGTTGTTGTTGTTGTTGTTTACACGGCGTGTTTGTAAACGGCGAGCCGCTGTGTTTCCCCCCCCCGGGTTCAAATCTCGACGTTAATCCCCACGGACAACAGCGCAAAGCGGAAGAATCCCGAACGCAGAGCAGAGCCGCTAGCACGCTAGCACGCTAGCACGCCGCCGGGGCGAGCGGAGAGGAACCAACTACCGCGGCTCACCCGGTCGTTGCAGGCGAGCCGCGTCGGGGCAACTCGTCCGACGGAGCTGTCGATCCGTCGATGTACGTTTGGGGTCGACTATCGGTTCGCCGAGGCCGCGCGGCGCTGCGCTGGCTCCACTTCACCCACGGACGTGGCGTTTCAGGGCGCCGGGCGAAATCTCGCGGGTGGAGCCGTCATTCAAAACAAACCGTCTCCTTCCGCCGGTTCCTCGGGAGCTCGACTCAGCTCAATAAAATGAAGTTTCTCTTGTTTGTTTGTTTTTCGGTTTGTTTTTGTGTTTTTTTGTGGTGTTTTTTTTCCTCACGGGACGGTTTTGAGTTTTGTGAGCGACGGAGACCAAATGGGAAGTGAGGATACGAACGTAATCTCGCGAGAGTTGGCGATTTGAACCATTGGCCGCATCCTGCAAGAGCCGGATGTGGCCGCGTCATTCCCACAAGAAATAACAATAATAACAATAATAATAATAATCAATAGATGGAAAAATAAATCATGCTAAAATCAATTAAAAAACAATGTAACAAAATGTAAAAAGAAAAAAAATGTAATAGCTGAAACATGAAGAGGGGGACGTTTTAAAATAATAAAAGAACATAAATACATAGATATAAAAATAACCCAAAAAGAACATAGATACACAGATGATAATAACAATAATAATAATAATCATAATAACTGCGATTTATATAGCGCCTTTCTCAAACCCAAGGGCACTTTACAATGGAAAGACAAAAAACAAAAATACAAAAACAGACAGGGTAGATGAATGGAAAAAGATAAAAAAACAGAAAAATAAGCCAAAAAGGGTCAGGGGCAGTAGGCTTCGTTGAAGAGGTAGGTTTAGATAGAAAAATAGACGGGGAAAAAAGCATAGATACATACAGTAGATGGAAAATAGACAGAAAAAGAGCATGGATACATAGATTTAAAAAAACATAGATACACAGAAAGAAAAGTAGACAAAATACATAGATCGAAAAATAAACAGAAAAAAGGGCATAGATACAGAGATAAAAAAAAAATTGACAGAAAGAAAAGAACATAGTGTCGCGTGGGGATGGTGTGGTGTGAGCGGCTGCACCTGTCCTGGGTCTCGGTATTCGGGCCCCAGGATCAGTGTGGCTGCATTCCTGACGCCCGCCGGTTGGTCCAAGGAGCAGCAGGTTAAAAGCCCCATCCCCACACACACTCAGGAGAGGAGCCTGCTCTATCTGCAGCCGGGCTAATTGCACCTGGGCTAATTGCACCTGCCCCACGCTCTGCAATGAACTGGCGTCGTCTTTGCGCCAGAGGTCCCTGAAAACGCCACTTGGATGGCGAGGGGTCGACGAAACTGCCACACATAGACACATAGATGGGGAAATAGACCGGAAGGAGGACATACATAGAAAAATAGACAGAAGAACACGTACGGGAAAAATTCGACGTAAAGAGAACACAGATAGAAAAGCGGACAAGAAAATCAAACAGACAGAACAAAGGAACATGGACAGGTCGCACCGGCCACACGCTGTCGATTTCGAAGAAATGTGTAGTTCCCCGAGTTTCCGCTCGGGGGCAGCATCTCATTATAAACCTCAAACAGACCAAAGTATTTCATGAGTCATAATAGTTATAATATTTAATTTTAATAATGACATATGCCATTCAAATCTGCTCCTGACACGGTGTGACAGAATAAAAACAAATACCCTGACCGACTAAATAACTACATCCCATTTTAGCTTCACACTTGTCCTTTTATCATTATTTTTTTAAATACATGAAAACCCGACCCAAAGACGAGAACAGCTTAGGGATGGTTTATGGGGGAAATCTAAACGACCAGGGTCAATTAAAAATCAAGCATAAACATCCGGACGAAACAGCCGAACGACGTTGTCCGAAAAACAATTCCAGATCCGCTCTCCTGTGCACAGTGTGGGAGCAGATAATGAAACACACTGAAATGAATCACGTAGAAGTGGCTTGACGCCCTCAGACCACTCCATTCGCTCTTCCACAGCCCGTTTCCAAACGCCAAAGACTCGGATCCAGGGCACCGCGACGCCCAACCGGGGCGGAAGAAATACAAAAAAAGGGGCGATTTCATTTTTTTCAGGAGAAAGCGATGGTGAAAACTACATTTCCTAAGGTGTAACAGGAGGCCAACTGCTGCCAGGAGGACTGGGATGCCACTGATGTTACCACAGCCAATGACGACTCCACAGTTTCTAAGCAGAGATCCCAGAGGAGCCGTTTGGGCTTCCTCCTCGTGTCGGCCACTGTGGTGGAACCTTTCCAGCCTAAAAAGGTCACCGAGGGGTCCCGTCAAGACCCCTCGGTGACAACCCTGAAAGAACCGCTTTGTTGGCATAGGGAGTTTGAAAGTATCAAAATAATAATAATAATCATAATAATAATAATAACAACAATAATAATAATTATAACAACAACAACAACAACAACAACAATAATAATAATAACAATAATAACAACAACAATAATAATAATATTATTATTATTATTATTATTATTAATAATAATATTAATAATAATAACAACAATAATTATAATAATAAAAAATAACAATAATAATAACAACAACAATAATAAAAATATTATTATTATTTTTATTATTATTATTATTATTAATAATAATAATAATAATAATAATAATAATAATAATAATAATAATAATAATAATACCCCGCCCGTGCCTCCACCCCGCCTTGGCCGTGTCTGTTGTCTTTGAAGGGCCGCTGAGTTTGAAGTTTGAGTTTCAAGGTGCAATGTGTGGAAGGTACGGACGGCACTCTGCAGAAATGGAACATGACAACATAAACATAACGTTATAACATTCATGAGTGTGTTTTGAGCGGCGCCTTATCCCGTCAAAAGAAGAACGGCTGCGTTGGCGCTCCCTCAGAATGAACCGTTTTTTTTTGCACGGGGAGCGGGCCCGCTTCACGGAGGCCGCCATGTTGCACCGCCATGTTTCTTCTACGGTAGCCCAGAAGGGACAAACCCAATCCAGAGGGCCTTTCGCATTTTTTTTTTTTTTCGCAAGTTTCCCAGCCCCCGTCTCCTCCCCGGGGGACGCCATGTTGCACCGCCCTGGCTGGGGTTGGGATCTGCAACCTCACCGTGGGTGATTCAGAGCACAGACGGGTTGGTGCAGATAAAGGCAGAATGAGGAAGGTTCCTGACAGACAAATTCATGGGATGCAGAGAGCAGCTGCTAAAATGTCGTTACAAAGCAGCAAACAGGTATTTGAAGCTGCTGGTGCCTCTGGAGTCCAGCCAACCTCAAGGTGTAGGATCCTCCAGAGGCTTGTAGCTGTGCATAAAGCTACTATTGGGCCCCCTCTAAGCAATGCTCACAAGCAGAAACGGGGCGCAGAAATACATGAAGACTCATTTTCAAACAGTCTTGTTTGCTGATGAGTGCCGTGCAACACTGGATGGTGCAGGTGGATGGAGTAGTGGATGGTTGGTGGATGGCCACCGTGTCCCAACAAGGCTGCCACGTCAGCAAGGAGGTGGCGGAGTCATGTTTTGGGCCGGAATCATGGGGAGAGAGCTGGAAGGCCCCTTTAGGGCCCCTGGAGGTGTGAAAACTCACCTCGGCAAAGTATATAGAGTTTGTGACTGAGCACTTTCTTCCATGGAACTGGGCCTTACATAGCAAAACCATCTTCATGCCTGACAATGCACCATCTCATGGTGCAAAGAATACGTCTGTGTCATTGGCTGCTATGGGCATAAATGGAGTGAAACTCATGGTGTGGCCCCCATCCTCCCCTGACCTCCACCCTATTGAGAACCTTTGGCGCATCCTCCAGCAAAAGATCTATGAGGGTGGAGGCAGTTGGCATCAAAACAGCAGCTCTGGGAGGCTGTTCTGACGTCCTGCAAAGAAATTCAAGCAGAAACTCTTCAAAAACTCACAAGTTCAATGGAGGCAAGAACAGTGAAGGTGATATGAAAGAAGGCTCCTATGTTGACATGGAACTTGGCCTGTTCAGATGTTTTTGATTGAAATAGCTGCTGCACATTCAACAAACGACCATTTTCAGTTCTTTACAACCTATAAAATGCTTTGAAACTCTCTTGTGCATAATAATTTGGAACAGTGTGTTTTGAGTTTTTTATTTTTGAATAACATACTGTTATCATTAAGAGGTTTGTTTGCATCGACTATTTAGGAAAATCTGAGAAAAATATCATTTGCATAATAATTTGGAACGCAGTGTACTTCATATCACACACATACTTTACTGATGGCATTGTAGTTTAAAATCAAATGAACATAATATAAACATGCTCAAACATACATACTGTGGTATTCAGTTTGTATTGAAGTCAACATGAGATTCCTCAGTTGTTTTGGTTCAGTTTCATCATATTTTGTGCAGAATCATTTTGTCGCCCGGCGCCTGTCTCACCCCTCTCCTGTCTTTCTTTGGTTGGCGTCGCTCCTACAGTATGCGCGAGACGCCGGGCTAGGCGGGGCCCGCGTGCAAAGAAAGGACCGGAAAAAAACAAAAAAAAAACCCCGTCGCATCATCGCCACGCCGCGAAGCGGGGGAAAACGGAAGGACGCCTGCGGGCGTGGGCCGAGTCCTCCCTTTTCAAACACGCGACCACAGGGATGGCGACGACCCGCTTGGTCTGCGGTTTGGGGAAGTGAACGTCCTGGTTTCAAAACGCATCATTTGAGAGTTTGAGAGACGACAAGCTTGAGAAAAAAGACGAAAATCATTTGCCGACGGATGATTTGCGGCGCCAACAGGAAAAGGAGAGGCGGCTGGGTTTTTTTTGTTTTTTTTTCGGGGGGGGACGTTTTATCAAGGTGAAGCCCTTCAAATTTGCTCCCGCGGGCCCCCCGGCTCCGACCTTGAGATACGCTCGACCTCTAAACTGTCTCTGTAGCAACACCGCAAAGCGGGGTCGCCGATCACGCCGCCTTCCCGAAGCCTGCATCCCGGGGCCTTGCGCCGGGGGCCGGCCAGGGGCCGGCCGGGGACCCGACGGCGGCGAGACAGATGTCGGAGCCGGACCCAGACGGACCAACAGACACAAATCCAAATCAATCATGGCCCCTGTCAGCCGCCAAATCCTCCTTCAAGTTCACACGTCCTGAGAGGCGTCTGCAGCTGGCTGCTCACTTGGTGTGTGTGTGTGTGTGTGTGTGTGTGTGTGTGTGTGTGTGTGTGTGTGTGTGTCTGTGTGTGTGTGTGTGTGTGTGTGTGTGTGTGTGTGTGCGGTGGGGGTGGTCTGCACTGACCCCGAAGCCGCCGGCCTGGATTGTCCCCATGCAAATCAGGAAGGGGAACCAATTCATCGTCGCACAATTCGATTAGACATCTGCATATTGAGCATCTGCACCCCCCAAAAATCTGCCAATACTGCTGCACACACACACACACACACACACACACACACACACACACGAGCTGGGGGGCAGCCGGGCTCCTCCCGTCCCCATCCCCTCACGCCCTCCTGCTCCCCTCTTGACCCCGTCAGGACCGGCGACAATACCTGACCCCGCCCCCCGAGACGGAGCTGCTGGAGTTCAAGGTAAAAGTCCCTTTCTCCCAGCGCCTCCACCCATGCCCCCTACAACGCTCCTCTCTTAGGTGGGGGGGGGGGGGGGGGGTCATACTTTCTCACACTTATTGGGGGGGTTGTGTGTGTGTCACAACCTTTTTTCTTTCAAGGATATGTGACTTCATCCTGAAAACGAAGCCTCTCTCTCTGTCTCTCTCTCTCTCTGTCTCTCTCTCTCGCTTCCAGCCTCATCAATTGGTAGCTCTGCTCTCCGTCACTCCTCCTCCATTTTCCCGCCCTTTTGCGTCCTCGCTGATTCCTCTGGGGTTTTGTTGGGCGACGACCACGTGGCGTGAAGTATAAACACATTTACTTCGCTATTTTTTTTTTACGGTAGCTCGTGAGGTAGAGCTGGTGGTCTAGTGATCTAAAGGTTGCTGGTTGGATCCCAGGCTCCTCCTGCTAGCATGCTGTAGTGTCCTTGAGCAAGACACTTAACCCCTAATTGCTCCTGATGGCTGCGTCCGTCGGTGTTTGAATAATTGTAAGTCGCTTTGGATAAAAGCGTCTGATTAATGTAATGTTTTGCTTGTTTTGCTTGTTTTGCTTGTTTTGCTTGTTTCGCTTGTTTCGCTTGTTTCGCTTGTTTCAGTTGTTTCGCTTGTTTCAGTTGTTTTGCTTGTTTCGCTTGTTTCGCTTGTTTCGCTTGTTTTGCTTGTCTACTTGAACGATCATCAACCCCTCGAAGACACCTCCGCAAATGGAGCGGAGGCACGGCCTCGTCACCCCCCCCCCCCGTCCCGCCTTCCAGTCCTCCCAGAGGCGGCACGGAAAGGGAGGCTCGCCGACACCGAGTGCCGCCGCGCTGTGAAGGCGACGGAGGTGAAAGCAGGGGCCCGCCGCCCAAGCAGGACACGTGCTTCACGGATGAAGGTCACGACGCCCCCCCCCCCCCCCCCCCCCCCAACGCCGAGGGCGGAGGAGGCGCTGGCTGCTCTGGCCCCTTCCAGCCGCTCGGAGCAGCGGCTCACCGCTGCGCTGCAGGGTCTCCCTGGGCTCACATGCAGCCCATAAAAAAAAACCATGACACGGCCTCATCGTCGCAGCTCTCTGAGCGTATTTTGAAAAAAAAAAAAAAAAATGTCAAATACCGGTAAATACTACGTTTCATTGAGGGTATTTTTTTTCCGTTTGTTGTTAGTAATTTGTTTGTAATCGCCGAAGCTCCCCCGGAACATATCGCTGGTTAGCGCAGATCACCGGTAGGAAGCGACGCAGCCTCCTTTCCCTGGTCTGCTACGCCCGGGCGGGTGGAGGCGAAAGAGGCGACGTGCAAAAGAATCAGTGAAACAAGCAGTGAAACAGTCAGTTGAACAGTTTTGGGGGGTGTAAGGTATGATGACCGTCTGACGATGCTGCGAGCTCCATTGCACTGCGGTGAGGCCCGGTGAGGAGCGGCAGCAGAGTGGTACGTGCAGCTTGTACTACCAACAGTTAGAAGTGACGGGAAACTCAAACTCAATAAGTAACAAGTACTGGCTTTTAGTAATCAATACAAATAGCAAACTTGTTTTTTGATTGTTTTTTTTTTTTTTTGAGTAATAGTCGATTTACCTGAATGCAAACAAGTAATTACCATTATGCATAATCGCACTTTTTCCAGACATGTATTTTATTTAAGTTTTCATATCTAGAATGCGTGATCATTGGAAATAATAAAGATTGCGATCCACCATCCGACCTCCCAGCCCCTCGCGTCCCCCTCAGGTGATATTCATCTGTGTATCGATCTCAAGTTTATTTTTGCACCTTGTCACTCAGTGCCTCCGTTGTATGTTCCATTAAAAAAACAAAAACAAAAAAAAAAACATTAGATGCTGCCGATCGATATCAGTGTTGGAGAAGTGACCGTGAGTGCCCTCACGTGTGTTTGCTTTGTGAGCACATGCATTTGTGTGTGTGTGTGTGTGCGTGTGTGTGTGTGTGCGTGCGTGTGTGTGTGCGTGTGTGTGTGTATGTGTGTGTGTGTGGGTGTGTGGGTGGGTTTGTCAATGTGTCTGGTGTGTATTTGTGTCTATGTCTGCTTGTGTGTGCACCTGCATGCACGTGTGAGTGTTTGCACTCGTGAGTGTGTGTGTGTGTGTGTGTGTGTGTGTGTGTGTGTGTGTGTGCGTGCGTGCATGTGTGTGCGCGCGTGCGACGCTGAACGCTTTGAACCTCGTCCCGCTGACACTTGGCAGGAAGTGAGCGCCAGCGTCTCTTGCGGTCGTAAAACTGCTTTTGGTCGCTCTCCCAGAATGCACTGGGTGGGGGGGGGGAGCAGAAAGAGTCTCTGTGTGCGTCGACTGGGGAAGCGATCGCAGGGAATGTCAATAATCACTCCCACCGTAAAAAGAAGCACTGACCGCTGCAAAGTTCTTCCCTTTGCATCTCCGGGCCGAGGGGTGAAAAAAAGAGGTTTTCGTCGAAAAAAAAAATGTAGTGACTTTCAATTCGAGTCGAAAGTGGGAGTCACAGATAAAACCCCGCCGTTGATACTTTGTTTCGCCGACGTGTTTGCGTTGTGCGTGCACTCCACCTAAACGGCGTTTCCATCGTTGGGGGGGCGGGGTCGGGCCCTTCCTGGCAGGAACGCAGCGGCGGTCTCTGGAATGTGGATGCGGACGAGCATTCACCGAAAAAAAAAACGAAACAAAACAAAACAAAGAACAGCGAGGCTCCCAGGGCCTGAGCTGAGACCTCAAAACAAAAAGTTAAGACGTTACGGCTCCACGGTCTTATGGATTACCACTTTAATTGCAAGGGATGCACCCTCGATATAATTAAGGGTGCACAGTTAAGGTATAATTATATACTATAAATAAAAATTGAGAAGGCGTAATAAGCGCGTGGGCACAAAATAATAAAATAATAAAATAACAATTCACCATTGTTTTGCTATTGGCAATAACTTCAGTGTTTTTGAGCTTTTTGTGCAACGGGTTCTAATTCTCCTTCTGAAATGCATTTGAAGAGGTGCTTCCAGCGTGTTTCCGTGAGTCCACTCCTTCTTTATTTTGGTTCACTTTCGAGAAAAGAACTATTTGATAGGTGCACAAAAGGTGTC
>NC_137193.1:5703476-5705976 GCF_960531495.2 Zeus faber | reverse complement strand
TGTTTTATTTGTATTTATTTTATTTTATTCTGTTCCGTTTTGTTTTATTTGATGTTGTTTTATTTTATTTCATGTTACTTTTGTATTTTATTTGCTTTTATTTTGTGATGTTTTGTTTTGTTTTGTTTTGTTTCATTGTATTTTATTTCATCTGGTTTGTTTTCGCTTTACAGTTTTCTACGCCCCAGGGGTTTGATGCACACGCTGAGCTATCATCTCAGGCTTTTGTCGCCTTTGATCCGAGTGACCGTTGGGGAACCCACTTCTGCTTTTGTGGAGATGTGAGTTGTGTGTGTGTGTGTGTGTGTGTGTGTGTGTGTGTGTGTGTGTGTAGGGAAGGGGGGGGGGTGACCCCTCCTTTCATCATGGTGTCACCCACACAGAGCGCAGGCATGAGTTAGGGCTCAGTCCTCCTTCTCCTTCTCCTTCTCCTCCTTCTATTCTTTTCTTTTCACTCTGCTGCTCCTTTACCTTCCCTCCTTCCCTCCTTCCCTCCTTCCCTCCTTCCGTTTGTCCACTGATCTTTGCACTCTGACCCCAGGCGACTCTGAGGGGTCAAACTCTATTCTGAGTGGGAGGATGGAGGAGGAGTCGACTTTGGCAACTTTTCCTTCCAGTCCCATCGTGACTCTTGATGGGTGGTTGGTCGGTCGGTCGGTCGGTTGGTAGATTGGTAGATTGGTAGATTGGTAGATTGGTAGATTGGTAGATTGGTAGGTTGGTTGGTCGGTTGGTTGGTGGGTCAGTGGTTTGCGTCGGTGGGTCCGGCGGTTGGTTGGTGGGTCGATCAGTTGGTTGATGCGCCAGTGGGTCGCTCGGTTGTTTGGTCAGTGAGTTGGTTGGTGGGTCGGTTGGTTGGGTTGGTCGATCAGTTGGGTCGATCGGTTGGTTGGTTGGTTGGTCGGTTGATCAGCTGGGTTGGTTGGTTGGTCGGTGGGTCGGTCGTTTGGGTTGGTCGGTTGGTGGGTCACTGGGTCGGGTTGGTTGGGTTGGTGGGTCGGTTGGTGCGTTGGTTGGTGGGTTGGTCGATCAGTTGGGTCGATCAGTTGGTTTGGTGGGTCGATCGGTTGGTTGGTCGGTCGGTTGGGTTGGTCGGTTGGTTGGTCACTGGGTCGGGTTGGTAGGGTTGGTGGGTCGGTTGGGTCGATCGGTTGGTTTGGTGGGTCGATCGGTTGGTTGGTCAGTCGGTTGGGTTGGTCGGTTGGGTTGGTCGGTTGGTGGGTCACTGGGTCGGGTTGGTAGGGTTGGTGGGTTGGTTGGGTCGATCGGTTGGTTTGGTGGGTCGATCAGTTGGTTGGTTGGTTGGTTGGCCGGTTGGTGGGTGGGTTGGTTGGTGGGTCGGGTCGGTTGGTCAGTCAGTGGGTCGGTCGGTCACTGGGTCGGTCGGTTGGCGGGTTGGTTGGTTGGAATCTGTTGCTGTCGCTGAGGAGGGGAGGGGGCCCGGAGCTGATTGTCCAAACGCAATTCTTGCGTCTGCCTTGGTGAAACCAGGAGTTGTGGCTGGACATCACGCCCCTGGTCCCCACTGAACGCCGAGGAAAACCACTCATCCTGACCTGTTGGACAAGAGGGGGGAGAGAGAGAGAGGGAGAGAGAGGGAGGTGCGGGGGCAAATAGATGCTGAGGGACCCCATCTTGACATTTCTGGACATTTCTCCATTTTTCCTAATTGGAAAAGACGGACGTGGGGTCAGGGGGGAGACCCCGCACCTGCTCCTCACCTCCAACCAACTGTTTGTTACACAGGCTGTATTTCATCATGGCGACGCACGGCAACTTTTAGTGCAGTTTCAGCTGAAATTATTCCAGTTATTTTTGTCCATGAATTTGAATGGCAGCAGATGGTGATGTCCGCTGGGCGGGTTTCACCATATTTTGACACGTTTTGTTTTTTTTTCCATTTCATGAGAATGTGTCTCTCAACATATCTCTTCTGGATATTCCACTTTAATCCGTTCATTATCTTTTTCTTTCGGGTTATTTTCCCTCACAACTCTTCTTTCAGAACTCCACTCTCTTTACCCCCCCCCCCCGCCTCCCTCGCACTCCATTGGCTTGTGGTTTGCCGGCCAGAAGGTGCGGCGTTGGGAAGCGGAGGAAAAGGCGGGCGGCGGGGGGGCGGGGTTGATCTGGGGAGGCCGGGGCGGTGGAGGAGAAAGGCCTGAATAGCACTCGCCACGTTAAGTGGAGCTCAATGTGTCCGGCGCTGCAGGTTCCAGGTCCCCGGGGGTCTCAGACTCCCCCCCCCCCCCCCCCCCCGGAGCTCAGGGAAAGCAGAGGGCGGGAGACGGCGAGAATGAACGAGTGGATGCGAGTGGGCGGTTGTGTGTGTGTGTGTGTGTGTGTGTGTGTTTACCGTCTTCACCGCGGTACGGGTGTGTATGAACAGGTGAGCTTTGCGGGGCACGTGGCGAACTTCTCTCGCAGGTGTGGTTCCATTCGACCGTGTATCCGTGTGTGGAATTGTTTGCATTCGCGTGTGTGTGTGTGTGTGTGTATG
>NC_137193.1:5650976-5698476 GCF_960531495.2 Zeus faber | reverse complement strand
GCATGGGAGACAGTAGAGGTGAGGAAAGACGTCGCGGAACACTGCCACGCAGGGAGACGTTATGAGTACTAAAAGAAACGAGTGCACGGCAGCCACGGCGCCTGGAGACGCTGCTTGTGATGAGGTCTGAATTGTTGTGAAACCATGTATTCAAAATTATTTTGCAACGAAAACCGCCGGTGCGATTAAAACAAAACAAACAAAAAAACCCAAACGGAACGAATCTAACGTCACCGTAACCGAGGGGCTTTTCAGGTCCCGCAGAGCGGCATCGGCATCCGTCCCGCTCCCTTCCCGGGGCCGGTGGTGGAGCGTCCCGGGGACCGACCACCACCACGACGCGCCTTCCCTCCCCGGGGAACAGCACATGTGTTACACCGTGGTGCAGGACTATCTGTTTTTTCTCCTTTTTTTGGGGGGGGTTTACCTGAAGTGTGAGATCCCTTTCCAGTTGGACACCAGGCGTCTTGGCAGTTAGCGAGCTGCTCAGATTTGAGCCATTGGCAACTGTCTGGTGCCGTCCGGTTGCCCCGTTGCTCGCCGCTTGTCCTCCATTAAAGATGAACGAAGGCGGCGCACGTCCGCGACGCAGGTGGACTCCGGGCGTTGCACGAACCTGTCGCTCTCTCAAAAAAATGGCGGCGCCTTGGGAAAGGGCGTGGCTGTGGCACGGCGACACCGGGAGGGTAGGGCGGCTGCCACAGACACGGCGCGACTAAGTCGGGCGCCGTGGAGCTGCGACAGATCGGAGAAGTCGAAAGACCGGCACATACGCACGCACACACACATAGGTGCCGACGCGCTTTCAGCTGTTTCCGCGGCAACCGTCCCACCTGGGGCGGGCGGCCGGTGTGCCCACGTCTCCTGTCCTGCTTTCGGGCGAGGGGTTCCAACCGCCGTCTGCGTCGCCACTCGGTAAAAACAGCCGTTCAAGTTCGGGCAAACAAGGGCTTCCTGCCAAGTGTGAACCAAAGGGAGAGGAGTCCGGTCGAGCTGCGGAAGCCGAAATTGAGTTGAACCCTCGGTGGCTGTTTTGATTTCACAGGCTGAGGCAAACAAGCGGCTGTTGCCGGAGTGACTCCAGATTCCCTTCAAAAGATTTGTTCCCTCTCCGAGCGGTTCCGGCCTTCCATCACTTACCCCTCTCTCTCCCCCCCCCCCAGACTCCCGGAGCCCAGACAGCTCGTCTGTGTCGTCGCCGCCGCCGGGCCAGCGCTCCCCCCCGCCAGCGGCGGCCTCCATGACGTCGCCGCCGCCCGTCGCCTCGGCCAGGGTCAGCAGCCCCGTCAGCAGCATGGGCTCGCCCTTCTCGGTCATCAGCTCGTCGCTGGGCTCGCCCTGCCTCCCCGGCACGCCCTCCGTGGGCTACGGCCCCATCAGCAGCCCGCAGGTCAGGACACGCCCGTGCCCGCTGGGTCCCGGTGCCGGGGGAAAAAAACCCCAAAAAAACCCGAAACCTTGCGTGGTGTTTTCGGTCACCGTCTCTCTCGCGCGCTCTCTCTCTCTCTCTCAGATCAACTCGACAGTGTCCATGTCGGGGCTCCACGCCGTCAGCAGCTCGGACGACGTGAAGCCGCCGTTGGGCCTGAAGCAGCTGGCGTCCCACGGCGCCGGGCCGATGCTCTCCCAGAAACGCATGTGCTCCATCTGCGGGGACAGGTCCTCCGGTAAGGATGACGAGAGATGGATGCACGGGTAGAAAGAAAGAAAGAAAGAAGGATGGATAGGAAGATCTCCTCCAGCCTTTAAGCGTCGATCAAAGTCACTTTAAGAAAAGCCGGTTGCTGCGGTAACGCATGGCTGACAACAAACTCTCTCGTCTTTGGAAGAGTCGCAGGGCGGGGTGGTATATAAGTGTGATTCCCATGTTGTGATGAGACTAGACGGGGTCTGGCATTTGGGTTTGGTCCTCATATTGTGATGTAGTGGAGCAGGGCCAGACGGTGCCGTTTGCCCGGGGCAGTAAACTCTGTGTCGGGGCAAGAGTAATGCCCCATGCAGCTGTCCGATCGGGGCAAGTGACGTTATCTGAGAATAAACGTGTGTGTGTGTGTGTGTGTGTGTGTGTGTGTGTGTGTGTGTGTGTGTGTGTGTGTGCGTGTGCGCGCGCGCGCGGGGGGGGTGGGGGTGGTTAGCCGCAGCCGCTTGTGAGTTCCACCAGCATTGACCTTTTTCACCAGTTTGTGCAACAGTAGCTCTTACGTGGGATCGAACCAGACGATCGCACCAATGAGCCGGGGCCCCACGACTGAGTGCGCCCTCAAGATTCGTTGTGTTAGCAGAGTGTATAATTTTGGCATGGCACATTTTTCAAACGGCATGGTTCTCGCCCAACTCCTCGGTGCCTTCTTTATTAGGGCTGCAGGAAGGAAAGTCCAATGTAATTTGAATATTTAAAAAAAATTAATTATTCCAATGCTGATATTTCCATTTGTGTAATTTTTTTTATCAGTAAATTATTTATCATAAACGTTTTGGCTAATGTTAGTGAACCAGTTCACATGTGATGGGCAATGAAGTTCAATATATGTTTGTCCAGTTGCACAGTGACAACACATTAGAGAGAAATTCCCGGGATGGCCCGCGAAGTTCACGTGGGCGGAGACGCGCGAGCACACCGAGCGTCTCCCTCTCCCCCGGCGTTTCACTGTGTGCACAAGGGCCTTTGACCCGGATGTCCAGTAAATCCACAGATGTGGCGATGAAAGTGGGAAAGAAGCCCAACCATCACAGAGGGTATGTCCTTTAACGCAGAGGCTCCCAACCTGCCGGCACGGTCCACGGGGCGGGATTATTTCGGGACGCCATCGCTGATCTGCGAGCTGCTCCCCAGTGGAGCAGCAGCAGGAAACGGAGTAAATGAAAGACATCTCGAGTTATTATTTTCATTTTTTGGAGAAAAGATCGCTCCGATCAGAGTTGCGCAAACGACCCGACTCTAGCATGGATATTTTCTTACACCCCTGAGAGTAACACAGTTTTATGAACCTCATTGACAGATGTTAGGGACACAGTGTTTGAATGGCAAGTGCAAAATTGGGAATGTTGCCTTATTCGGAATAAAATCATAACTCAAGTCTGCATGCAAACTAGGGCGGCGCTCATTTCTGTACTAAACTCAACTTGCTAGGTGAAATGGTTTTATAGCGCACATCAGAGGGTGTTCTGAACTCATTATGGTTAAAATGTCAATATATCGATATAGAATGGTGTTATTAACCATCTCATCAATATATTGAGTAATTGATTAGAAGGTCCTCGCGAGGTCCTCCCCGATATCCTGTGGCAATTTAGAAGCACTGAACAACATGAGCACCAACGTCTGGTGATCGGCCATTTTTGCATTAAAAGCCGACAGAGCACCCCGACCGTCTCTGCACGCCTTTCCACTCCGCCCGCCCACCCTCCCTTCCTCTCGTCCTGCAGGGAAGCACTACGGCGTGTACAGCTGCGAGGGCTGCAAAGGTTTTTTCAAGCGGACGGTGCGTAAGGACCTGAGCTACACCTGCCGAGACAACAAGGACTGTCTGGTGGACAAGAGGCAGAGGAACCGCTGCCAGTACTGCCGCTACCAGAAGTGCCTGGCCATGGGCATGAAGAGAGAAGGTACCCCAACCCGGGGCCCGGGCGTCCCCTCAGAACTTAGCGGGCAACCGTTTACACCTGAACTACTGAGTTGGGCGCTACCACCTTTCAAATAAAAACTCCAGAAAAATGTTCATTCCGGCAAAAACAAACCTTTATTCTTTCTGCACAAACCTGCCGTTGACGCGCTGGTGCAGTAATGCTGAAGAGATAAACAGAAGTGACATTTTTATTACTCTTCATAATCTTGTTTATGATCTTTCTAACCATCATTATACACATTTGTCGTGATGATTAAAAAAAAAAAATGTAAAGAGAGAAATAATACGATGTGGAAATCAAAATAACAAATGAACGCCGTTGACGTTGGGTTACCTGGAGATCCAGTGGGAGGAGATTTGCTCCCTGTCGACCCCGGCGCACCACGAGTGACCTTAAACCTCCAGGCATCCCAAAAATGCAAAATACACGAGCGTTCGACCTCATCCGACACCTAACTTATTTCACTCATTCATTCAAACCTTTATTTGACGAGGAAGCTCAAGTTCAAAGTCCCTTGAGCGTTATAAACTCTTTTGGGGGGGGAGTCCTGGCCAAGGCAGCGAGGTTACACGAGTTGTCAAATACAGCACGGCAAAAAGGGGTCGGATGGAGCACGTTGGGAGCCGGCGAGGGACGGCCGCTAATACCAAATCCAGCTCCGGGAATGGAAACGTTTTGTTTTGTTATCTGACCTTTGAACTCTCCCAGGGAGACAAAATCGTGACGCCGTCGTGAAGGTTGTTCCATGACCTGCTCTACCGCGCCCTGGCTTACCTGGTCGATTCAAGAGGTTTATTCGTCACATACATATACATACTTTCATACAGTGCAGTGAAATGTCAATGCAACGCACCCGGTGATTACACACAATATGTCCTCGACTGAACACAGTAGCTAGAGCCGGTGGTGAGTGATAGATGACACAGATATGAAGCGTTCACATAGTATGGCTCTGTAAATAAAACCACACCCGTGCTGTTGTCTCCTCAGGCTGAATGACGGAGACCAGAGCATAAAGCAGGCAGTGGCGACACTTAGAGAGCTGTCGTGCACAGGGTGGAGGCAGCGAGGTGGAGATGAGGCGGCGCGCAGGGAAACAACGTCCCTGGTGGAGGGGTTCCCCCCCCCAAATAAATAAATAAATACAAAAAAAAAAAAAAAAAATTAAAAATAAAATCTAAAACTCTCCCGCGCCCCGTCGTTCCGGCTCGCCCATGTTACATCTCATGATGGCATTTTTAAGTACGCTCAAACCTCCGTGCCGCTGGCGCCGTGTGCCGTTGCTGCTGAGTCTGGGCCGACTGTGGCGTCAGAATAATCTGTGCCGCCGTGGTTTGTGACTTATTTAACATGAAGCGTTTGTGTCACTTTCAACGCCGCCGTCACCGTCAACATCGCTCAAAAATAGTGCCGTTGGCTTGTCAGCTGACCAGACGTCCTGGTTTTGTGCATGTTGACCCGCTGACACTCGTCAAT
The DNA here is from genome assembly GCF_960531495.2 of Zeus faber. Classification (NCBI taxonomy): domain Eukaryota; kingdom Metazoa; phylum Chordata; class Actinopteri; order Zeiformes; family Zeidae; genus Zeus; species Zeus faber. The sequence goes on along the minus strand of NC_137193.1, from coordinate 5,693,373 downwards.
TTAAATGTTGACATTTATATCTCGCCGACACTCATCGGCAGCTCTTCTGAACGACGCGTCTCCTCTTGGCCTGTGCTTTCGGGAGTGGGAGGGCGGGTTGCCGTGGTTACAGGGACGCTCCGTGCAGCTCGGCGGGCGCACGCCCACACACGCAGACGCGCTCGCTGCCAGTTCTTCATTGTGCATCGACCGAATAATTAAGCTGAGAGAATTATTTCATCGAATTTTTTATTAAATTTTTTTTAAACCGGTCATTTTATTTTTGGCGATTTCATTTGGCTGATGGAGGTCTCCTGCTCCGGCATCACCACCGCGCCTGCCCTTATGGAAGCTGGCGGCCGCTCGTCTGCGCAGGAGCGGTGGATCCCCTGACCGGAAAGGCCGCTCGCTTTGGGGGTGGAATGTTGACACTGGCAGGGCGACCCGACCGCGCTACAAACGCAGCAGCTCCAAAACAGAAGTATTCATCGTGATATTAGTCTTTTATGAGCTTAGCTTTGAGTGGGTGCCTCCTCCTCGCGTGCGTCGCTTGGCGATCACCCGTTGAGGAGCAGTAGACAACTTTTTTTTTTTTTTTCCCTTCTGCCGGCGAAGTTGATGTTGATAGCACAGTGTAGTGTCTGCCCTCCTCTCAGCCGCCATGTCACTGCATCGGGGGCCGCCGCTCCACCCGCCGCCGCTCCACCCTCCGCCGCTTCCCGCGCTGGAGGATGTTGACCGTTGTCTACTGCCCCTTTAATGACACCAAACGCTTTTCGGGGGAATTTTAAGCCGGCGCTAGGTACCTCTTAAGTACATTGAATGGGAAGGGGCCGGTGAATTGGTTGCGTCTCCACCAGGTCGGCTTTGGGGGGGAATGACCCTCCCGTGCTGCTTCCGCCGTCAATAAATGGCCCCCTCCACAGGAGCCGGATGACTGTTCTGACAGGCTGGGGGCCGCTCGGTCGCGAGTCAAATAAAAGTTTTGTGGTCGGGACCCCGACATGCGCACCCTCCTGCGGGGGTGGGGGTGGGCGTGGGGCGAGATGGGAGGGAGAGGGGTGGGGGAGGGTGAGCCTTGTAAACACTAACCCCGTTTCCCTCCGTCTCCCTCCTTTTTGTTTTTCTCCCCCCCCCCTCCCCCCACCCCTCCTTCTCTAGTGGTCCAAGATGAACGACAGAGATGTAAGGAGAAGAGGGAGGGAGGGGTGTGTGTGTGTGGTGTTGTGTTTGTGTGTGTGTTTGTTGCGGTTGTGCGAAGTCGATAGATTTTATTTTGCTTTGTGTATCAATGAGTATGATCTTAAAAATGGGGGAGAGAAAAAAAAGCAGATAAGTTTCTCTCCAAACACCAGAGTTTGATTTCAAGTTGAGCTTTCCACCTCCGCGACCGCCGCCGCCTTTTCTATGGCGGGCGGCATCGGTTTTTAAAATTTATTTATTTAATTTTTTAGCGGCTGTCGCCGCCCGCCCGTCTTGACCTGGCTCCCCTTGGCTGAGGCTCTTGCCGAGCCCGTCGCCGTCGCCGCCGCTGCCTTCCGAGTAGGAGGCTAATGCGTTCCAGGCCGGGCTTCGTTCAGACGCCGCCTCCGCTCGACAAACTTGGCGCTCTGCCGCATGTTGCCGCTGGGGGTTCAAGACACGGCGCCGTTCCCTTTGGGAGACGGGTGATCACACGTGTCTGGGTTTTTCACTTTATCATTATCTTTTTTTTCTGTGTTTTTTTTTTTTTTTTTTTTTTATTTTAACGGTGGTGTATTGTTTTTTTTTTTTTTACTTTACATTTGATCTCAAACAAGATAAATAGGAGGCCCCCGTTTGAAAACACTGAACCTATCCTCTGAGCGCCGTCAGTTGAGGGACTCCAGGTGTGGTCGCCGGTGGCAGGGCATTGGACCTTGAAAATGGAGAGAAGGGAGGCTGCTTCGGAATGAAAAACATGCGATCCGCCTTTTTTTTTTTTTTTTTTTTTTTTTTAATCTTTATTTCCCCCCCGCATTAGAGCGTGCGTGGCCCCGCCCCCTTTCTCTCCAGGGTCAGGCTTGGAGTTGGTCCCGGGGAGGGGACCTACGCTGTAGTCTGTCCGTGCTTTAGTGAATGTCCCGCGTTGAAGGGGAGTGTTTCTGAATGAGAGAGAGAGAGTGAGACGCACGGCATGTGAGACCCACTAACCCTCCCCCAACACCTTTTTTTTTTTTTATACCCCCTCCCGCTCTCTTTTTCCCCCTCACGCCTTCCATTCCTGTCTCGTCGCCTCCCTTCTCTCCATCCCTCTTCTCCCAACGCTCCCATCGCACTCTTTTCTATTCCTCCGTTGCCGCTTTTCCCTCGTCCCTTCATTCCTCTCCTCTCTTCTTCCCTCCCCACCCCCCCACCACCCTCCTTCATTCCTCTCCTCCCCTTCTTCCCTCCCCACCCCCCCACCACCCTCCCTTCATTCCTCTTCATCGTTCGTCCTCCCGTTCCTTCCTTTTTTGTGTTTTGCTCCCCCAATTCACCCTTCTCTTCTTCTATTCTTTTCTCGTGTCCCTCCCTCTCTCTCTCTCTCTCTCTCTCTCTCTCTCTCCCCGTGCCTCTCTGTCTATCACTTTCCGTCTCCCTCCCTCCCTCCCTCCCTCCCTCCCCCCTGTCCTCTCGCCCGCTCAGCCGTGCAGGAGGAGCGCCAGAGGAACAAGGAGCGGGACGGAGAGGTGGAGTCGACCAGCGCGGTGAACGAGGAGATGCCGGTGGAGAAGATTCTGGAGGCGGAGGTGGCCGTGGAGCAGAAGACGGAGCTGCACGCTGACGGCGGCTCGGGCGGCAGCTCGGTGAGCGGCGGCTTGCGGCCCCGCCCCTCGGGTGTCGCGTGTGCGCGCGGCTGGTTGGCCTCACGCCAGCCGCCGACGGGGCGATCCTGTTAATGAATGGATGATTTACCCCGGAACCAGGAAGTTCCTTGTATGGATTAGTCGCGGCCGAGAGCGATACTTCAAGCCAGTTTGGTTCCTGTTGTGGGGCCATTTTGGAAAATGTCTGCCGTTGCCCCCCTGTGTCATACATATATGACACAGGGGGTGTCATGAGGGTGATAGCTCTGGCAGCGAGAGCTTTGACTGTACGTCCATAACCCGTCCGGATGATCACCGCTGCTGCGGCACAAATGTGAATTGGACGTCTGTCCCCTCCCCTCCCCTCACCCTCCCCTCACCCTCCCCTCACCGCAGCCAAACGACCCCGTCACAAACATCTGCCAAGCGGCCGACAAGCAGCTCTTCACGCTGGTGGAGTGGGCCAAGAGGATCCCTCACTTCTCGGAGCTGGCGCTGGACGACCAGGTCATCCTGCTGCGCGCCGGTACGAGCCTTCACGCGGCGGCCACCCGCCGCCGCCAATCTTTAAAGCTGTTGATGCCGAGGCGTCACGTGTGGGTGTGTTCCCAAATAATGAAAAAAAAAAAAAGAAAGACAAACCATACGATTATGTTCATATACCGTCTAAAAATCCACTGAGATTGTAATAGAAACATGGCCTGCCACACCCATTTGCACTTGATAAATGCATTTAATAAATAAATTACCTTTGAACCCTCAGGCTGCTGCTTAGGTCAGGGGAGAAGAACCTCTTCCACATTTAGAATTCCTTTAAAAGGCTTAAATTAATTTGAAAACATTATTCCTTAAAAAAAACATTACATAGTTTAACATTGGATTTTAAATCAGTTTTGAATGTCACTAATAATGAGTCTTAAAACGCGTCAAAATGTATTTTACTTGTACCCTGAGATTCCACATGCTGACGCTGTACTGCCATAATGTTTTCCTTGGGTGGTGCAGCATTCTATCGTAGCCACTTCATTTCAATATGTGGCCAAAGGAACAAAACAGGACATTTTTTAATTTGATCTTTTGATTCCGATCAGCGCTGGGAAACGCCCGGTGCGCTGGGATAATGGCTCCGGTAGAAATGACTCCCGGCCATTTAGCGGGGCAGGGGTTCGCCCCTCCACCTCCCCCCGGTGCTCCGCCTACAGCCAAAATGACCCCCGCTCCTCCGCCCCTCAGGTTGGAACGAGCTGCTGATCGCCTCCTTCTCCCACCGCTCCATCTCGGTGAAGGACGGCATCCTGCTGGCCACGGGGCTGCACGTGCACCGCAACAGCGCCCACAGCGCCGGGGTGGGCGCCATCTTCGACAGGTACCACACGCGCACACACATCCAACCCTGCGAGCCGGCGGACGCCTTCCACGACCTTTATTTTTTGGAATCATGACCGCTCGGGTTCAGGTGACTCGTGATGAGTCTTTGTGGGCGTTTCGTTTGGTTTGGAATTTTTTTTTTATTTAAATTTAACTCAAACTTTTTTTTTTTTTTTTTTTTTTGTCAGATTTTATGAAAAACTTTCGCGCTCCCCCCCCCCCTTACCCCTTTTTTAAAAATTGATGTTAACGAGCAAAACAAGCGGCAAAGCAAGTCGTAGGTAAGTTACGACAATAACATTATCAACAGTCCGCGTGTTTTCATTCTGCTTTATGTCGGACATGAGCAACAAAAATAAGAGTTCCGCTCTGCTCGCTTCACATAAAACAAATAAATTCATGTTTTTCTTTTTTTTTCTGTTGTGCCATTTCATCACTGCTTTACTGTACGTGGGGGGGGGGGGGTTGCATTGATTAACTGCGTTGATTAATCAATAATGAGGGGGGGGGGGGGGGAGGTGAATGCGCTGTGTAGTCACTAGTCGCAGCCCTAACACACTGACACAGATCTGTGCGTCGGCCGTTCAGCTCCTTGGCAGAGAGAGAGGTTGACTCACCCAAAAAGCAGCCGCCACGCCGCCTTGTCACCGGCCGATTCAGTGGGGAAAATATTGTCCTCCAAACGACCTCCCCGTCGAAATCCTCATGCTCATCCTCACGTTAGTGCTGCTGAAACGACGTATGATCTGCATTTACACGGTAGACGCACACACACACACGCACACACTCTGTCATCTCGTCACTGGGTTCGGTTCGTCAGTCGTGCTTCACGTTCGCCCGTGGGGTGGGATCCCGGGAAGCCAAGCGGGCGCCGCGTCTGCTTCCCCGATTGGCTGCGGCTGCGTCCCATCTGGGCTCTGATTGGCTGAGCGACCGCCACCGCTTTAGGCCTGCGTGTAATTTGCAGTGCATGCTGGGAAAGGGCTGGCAGCTAACGCTTACGCGCAGGACTGAGCGCACACACGCGGTGGCCCTCCCTTCGTCAACACCGGTAAAACCGCAGACGTGGAGGTTTGTTCCTGCGTATTCAGGATTTCCTTTCTTTCCACAGCACTTATTTGCTGATTTGTTGATATTTGCAAAATCCAATATCGCAGTGGTTTGTTTTTTTTTTTTTTGGGGAACACGTTATCAATAATTTGGCGCGTGATAACTAAATCCTTACACTCCATCATACTATTCACTACATCACTGTTTGATGTTTGATTACATTTCACTGCATATATGTATGAAAGTATTTATATGTATGTGACGAATAAACCTCTTGAATCTTCAATCTTGATGACAAGAAAAATCCCCATCTCGCCGTGTCCCCAAGCCCCTAAACTGCATTGTGAAGAAGCATGCACATAACACACATAGTACACACGAGTACACATACAAATGTGTACTCAGTGACATAACTCATTTTTAAGATGCTCCAAAACAATGCATATCCCAGTGAGAGGCATTCACAAACGGCCACGGCGTCACATTGTGTCAGCTCACTGTTAATCACACTGTGACGACGTTGCTCGGGTCGAGCTCTGAACCCGTTCTCCCTCTGAAAGCTCCCGTTTCTCCTCCTGCAGCAGCTTCTGTCTCAGCTCGGCGGCAAACACGTATTTAACGACCGTTGTAGAGCCACGTGCGCCCTGGGCTCTTCCCAGGGTCGGCTGAGCTTTAATTCGACGTCGATAACCATGCGGCAGGACAAGGACCCTCGTCTGAGCTCACATCCTGTTGGATGAATGCGTTGATTTTGGGCTTTGACAGTTTGGCGTGACGTAAGCGTCCCGTGTACCCCTCCTCTAATCCTGACGGGGAAAAAATATATTTTTATTCAGCCAGAGATGTTTTGCGTGCATGAGGTTATTTGGCTTAAATAAAGTTTTAATCATAATAATAACAATAAAAACGTATTGTGCTTATGCTTTTCTGCTGTTTTTACGGAATTGGCGAAGGCTACTTAATACGCCCCCCCCCGCCCCCCTCTGTATAAAGTGATGTGTAAAGTACCAGACTCTGTAAATGGAAGTGCAGCCGCTCCCTCAATCCTCCCTAATCCTGGGAAAACGTCTTAACATACATATTAAGATGGCCCAAAGCGAGTCGCTTGGCCAAATCAACAGGTGAATAACGCTGCTCTCCTCGGGCCACGGGGAGCGTGACGTTTTGGGCGGCGGGCGTGACGAGCCTTAGAGCAGGGTGTGTCTTCCTCGCATTTATTTATTTACCTTTTTTATGAAACGCCGCTGCCAACAAGGTCCGAGCGGGCGGGGCCGGAGGGGGGCCCCCCGCGGCTCTGCCGTCCAAATTTTGAAAAGGTCCCCGGTGAAAGTTGTGTTGACTGTCTTGTGTAACCTTGAGCCCCTCCACCCGCAGATGACGCAGGAGAACTGCAGCAGCTATGTAACTGTGTAATGACATTGTAATAACACATTGTGATTGAATACACAGGGAGAGTGTGCACAATGCAGAGGTTGGGGCCATATATGACAGGTAATGATGCCAACACACCAACACCCCTCCCCGCCTCTCCACCGACATTATACACACTCGCACACACGCACACACACACACACACACACACACACACAGATTCTGGAAGTCGCTCGGCCGCGGAGGGTTGGTTTGGGAAGTTGAACTCGCTTTTTGATCCCTCGAGCCGCCGGCCCCGCCAAAAAGCTGCGCCCATGCAAGGCCGCCTGGCTTGACGTCCAACTGGAGCCTCAAAGCAGGACCCCCCACAGGGAGTTTGGGCATAAATATTTTGTGTGTGGGGGGGATTTTTCCTAATGTCAAACAACAAATATGTACTGTATATTTTGCTGGAAACCCCCTGCAATCCCTTCGAGGATCCCTAGGGGGCTGCAAAACCCAGTTTGGGAACCCCTGCCTTAGTTGTTCTTCCACTGCGCTGTGACGAGATGCCGTGGGGGAGGGGGGGTGGTCTCAAGCCGTCTGCTGGTGTGTGCCGGGGGAGGAAAGGAAGAAGAGAATCTGAAAGAGCCTTTCCTGGGCGGGAAGCAAGCGACACGTGGTGCTCTTCGCGGGGCGGGGCGCGGAGGTGGGGGCGGGGCGCGGAGCCGGCGCCGGGGAGAGCGGAAGTGCCAAAGGGCGTGGTGGGGTGTCTTTGTTGAGGCGACGGCATTTCACGTTGGGTGCAAACGCGACATTTCTGGTTCTGAGTGACCGCGCCGGCACCTGAAATATGAGGAAGCTGGTGATTTCAAATGACCTCCTCCTCTGGGTCGGAAGCCCGGAGCCGCCTTCACGCTGAAACCCACCAGTGACGGCAAAAGTCCCTCTGGCGAAGCAGCTGGGGAGCTCGCGGTATTGGAGGCCATCTTGACAGCCGTCATGGCATCAATACATTCATCTTCATGTGAATAAATGAATGTATTTTATCTTTATTTTTAAAGTTGTGCGCTCCTTGCAAACACAACATAGAGGATGTTTTCAGCTTTCCTTCTGTCATTGGAAATGGCAAACGACTCGACGCCGCGCCTGTCACTGCGGCAAACGTTGGAGCTCAAGTGTTTTCGTGTTCAGGGAAGAGGCTGGGATGGAGGCCGGCCCCAAAGTGTGGCTGATGTTATGGTTAAATACGCGGTGACGGAGGGCTGTCGTTTGGGTGGAGGTGGACCTGCTGTGGCTGGGAGGGTGCCTGCCTTGTGATTTCATGAAATCAAGTGTGTTTTTGAGAAAGCAGGATACAACCTCTGAAAGTAGAGGTGGTTGCTATGTGAACACAAGCGTGATGTGCTCAGTTGATGTTTTGACTTCTTTCCCTCCTTTCCCCCCCCCCTCCTCTTTTTGTCCCGCGCCTCGTTCTCCCTTCCCCTCCCTTCCGCAGAGTTCTGACAGAGCTTGTTAGCAAGATGAGAGACATGCAGATGGACAAGACGGAGCTGGGCTGTCTCCGTGCCATAATACTCTTCAACCCCGGTACACGCACGCACGCACGCACAATACACAAAGCTGTGTGATGCCTTTTTTTTTTTTTTTGCTGTAAATGTCACCTGTGTAATGCTACGAGCCCAAACCAACACGATAGTAGAAGGCGAGATCCTTTTGGTTTTGCCGCGTCTGCAGTGTCCGTGTACTGGATAGTACACTGGCCAGAAATAATACTACCGCAAGGAAAGTATTGAGTCGAATGGGGAAAAAAATGCCATATTTTTTTCAGCTTTGACACGCAGAACAAAACCGCTGAAGTTGTTGCGCTGAAGCCACAGATGTGTAGTGTCAGGTGGTCTCTGGGAGCGTCAACATTAATATGCAAGAGTTACGGAGTCGGAAGAGGTGCAGAATGGCGGCGCTCAGAGTGGCCTGGAACCCGGCTGCTGTCTGCCACTTAACAACCTCTACGTAAGAGGACTTGTTGAAAACATTCTGACAGGACGTCTGCATTCCAGATGAGCGTCTGGTGGTGGGCCGGCTCACCTTTAAATAAGATAATTACTGGAAAAGGTGACCAGAAAACCTAATGCGTCCGGACTTTTGACCGTGCCGTAGGAAGGTAAACCGATGGAGTCGTTCTTCCACGGAGACAAGTCACACTTGGAGACGCGACACACGTCCTCTGCCAGGTTCAGGTCACGACATTGTATTTACACCAGTCAGCCACAACATTAAAACCCGTGACAGCTGCAGTGAATAACATCGATCATCTGGTTCCAATGGCACCTGTCAAGGGGTGGGATATTATATATATATATATATATATATATATATATATATATACTGTAATATATTATTATACATAGTGTTATTATGAAATATATACTGCTATAATTTATTATTTTATATATACTGCTATATGAGAGAGAGGGAGAGGGGGAGAGAGAGAGGACATCTGAGCCACTTTGACAAGGAGCACATTGTGATGCTGGACGACTGGGTCTGAGCATCTCCACAAGCACAGGTCTTGTGGGCTGTTCTTGCTGTGCAGTGGTTACTAGCTACCAAAAGTGCTCCAAGGAGGGACGACCGGTGAACCGGCGACAGGGTCATGGGGCCCAAGGCTCATTGGTGCACGTGGGGAGTGAGGTCTAGCCTGTGTGCTGGAACAACAAGCCCGATCCATGGGGGCCTGCCTCACAACGTCCAGATACCACAGGACACCTTCAGAGTCTGGTGGAGTCCATGCCTCCACGGGTCACAGCTGTTTTGGCAGCACGAGGAGCTACACAATATTTTGCGGGTGGTGTTAATGTTGTGACTGATCGGTGTAAAGCTCTTAAGCTGCTAGGTCATCAAAACTACTGTAAATATAACCCGCTGGACGCACATGGAATCAAATACAAAATATAGATTGAAAGAAAATTGAACTGCAACACCAGCGAGTGTTGGAGTCAAGGGCTCAAGTTAAAGTGAATTGATCTTCATTTTTACTTATTTTCCTCAATTTACTTATTCAATTTTACTTTTCTTTTTACAATTACAATTGATGAATTGTACTTGTTTTGTTTTATTGTTTGACTTCTATTGATATAAAGCACGTTGTGTATGAAAGGTTCTCTATAAATAAAGGTTATTATAATTACAGGTACTCCTCTCTTAAGGACCTACCTGTCTCACCACCGTTCAGACATACCACCAGCTCTCTGACCAGTCTGTGTTGTACACTGTGTACAAAACCAAGCATCTCATCACCCTTTATATACTGTAAATACTATATATTCTACATACACTATATACTATATACTCTATATATAGTGAATATAGTATATATACTCTATATATACTATATACACTATACACTATGTACTATATACACTATACATACACATTATACACTATATACACACTAATATATGCTATACACTATATATACACTTTACACTATATAAACTATATTTCCTTTACATACTATATACACTATACACTGTATATACTATATACATTATATACGCTATACTATATACACTATATTTACACTTTACACTATATAAACTATATATTTCCTTTATATACTATATACACTGTAAAGATCTCATCACCGTTCTCAGTCTCGTTACGGCAGTCGGTCAGTATTCACTACACTAGTGTTCACAATCGCCACGCCCCTTTCCATGAAATGACACTATATATAATATGTACACTATTTATACACTATATACACGCCCCCTTACTGTAAAATTACATAAATAACATACAAGGAAGATAGTAGAGTAGAGCGCTACAGGTCAAATAGACTGGCGCATCGTGGGCGTGGAAGTGTGTGGTGCTGTTAACTCCATCAGTATGTTATGTTGTTAAGTGTCCTGTTGTGTTTCCAGATGCCAAGGGCCTGTCCAGCCCCAGCGAGGTGGAGCTACTCAGGGAGAGAGTGTACGCCTCTCTGGAGTCCTACTGCAAGCAGAGATACCCAGACCAGCAGGGCAGGTGGGCAACACACACACACACACAAATATTCAGCCACATATACACCGATTTGCCACAACATTAACGCCACCTGCCTAGTATTGTGGAGCTACCCTCTCGTGTCGCCAAAACGGCTGTGATCCGTGGAGGCATGGACTCCACCAGACTCTGAAGGTGTCCTGTGGTATCTGGCACCAGGACGTTAGCAGCAGATCCTTTAAGTCCTGGAAGTTGGGAGGTGGGCCCCCATGGATCGGGCTTGTTGTTCCAGCTCATCCCACAGAAGCGTATTGAGATCTGGGGAATTTGGAGGCCAAGTCAACGCCTTGAACTCTTGGTCACGCTCCTAAAACCATTCCTCAATGATGTTTGCAGTGTGGCAGGAAGCATTATCCTGTGGAATGTGACCACTGCAATCAGGGAAGGCCGCTGCCATGAAGGGGTGTATTTTGTCTGCAACAATGTTTACGTAGGTGCTACGTGTCAAAGTAACATCCACATGAACGCCAGGACCCAAGGTTTCCAGCACAACATTGTTCAGAGCATCACACTGCCTCCGCCGGCTTTCCTTCTTCCCATAATGCATCCTGGTGCCAACTCTTCCCCAGGTAAACGACGCACACACACCCGCCCATCCACATGGTGTAGAAGAAAAGATGAATCATCGTCAACGGTCCACCTTCTTCCATCGCTCCATGGTCCAGTTGTGACGCTCACGTGTCCATTGTAGGTGCTTTCAGGGGTGGACAGGGGTCAGCATGGACACTGTGAGCGCTCCCATACGCATCATAGCAACATTCACTGTTTCACCAATTAGTGTTACAGTAGTTCTTCTGTGGGATCCAACCAGACGGGTTAGACCTCACTCCCCACGTGCACCAATGAGCCTTGGGCCCCATGACCCTGTCGCCGGTTCACCGGTCGTCCCTCCTTGGAGCACTTTTGGTAGCTAGTAACCACTGCACAGCGGGAACAGCCACAAGACCTGTGCTTGTGGAGATGCTCAGACCCAGTCGTCCAGCATCACAATATGCTCCTTGTCAAAGTGGCTCAGATCCTTACGCTGCTTCAACACATCAACTTCAACAACCCACTCTTCCATTGCTGCCTTATATATATATATAATTTAAAACACTATATACATATAATAATAATAATAATAATAATATATAAGAGTATATATAATAATAATAATATATAAGAGTGTGTGTGTATGTATGTATGTGTGTATATATATATATATATATAATAGCATATATATAACCATATATCATAATAATATATAACAGTATATGTACAATAATAATATATAACAGTATATCATTATAATATATAATAGCATATATATAATATATAAACATATATCATAATAATATATAACCGTATATCTATATACTGTTAATAATAAATATATATATATATATATATATATATATATATATATATATATATATATATATATATATATATATATATATATATATATTAAACAGTATATATATAATAATAATAATTATAATATATCCCACCCATTGACAGGTGCCATTGGAAACAGATGATCTATGTTGTGGCTGGTCGGTGTACCTCACAGTATCTGAAGCTTTGTATTTCTCTGACTTAAACACACACCTTGCCGCAGTTTAGACAAAAAAAAGTGAAACTAATGAATCCGTAACATTTTTTTTCACGGCTGCAGAATTTCTGAGAATTCCCTGTGGAATTTAGAAAATTGTGCCGCGGATTCTTGGTGGGGCCTGATCAACTATATGATTGTTGGTGTTATACTTCGGCTCTTTGCTCCCCCGTCCTCCTCCAGGTTTGCTAAGCTCCTCCTCCGCCTCCCGGCGCTGCGCTCCATCGGTCTCAAGTGCCTGGAGCACCTGTTCTTCTTCAAGCTGATTGGCGACACCCCCATCGACACCTTCCTGATGGAGATGCTGGAAGCCCCCCACCAGCTCACCTAGGGGCTCCAGGTCTCCCGGGTCCCGTGCGCACCGGGACTTCCAGCTCTTCTTCTGGGCCTTCATCCACTGCAGCGCACGCTCTGGCACTCACCCACACGCGCACACACACCATGCCGGGATCAGACGACGCCAGTTCAGACGGACTTTGACGCCATTCTGTCGAGGGCGGCCACATCTCCAGCGCCGGGGCCCGAATGTGAACGTCGGGAACGACGAAACGGGCGGGTTTACCCCCTTCCTAGTGTGACCTCATCAAAGAACAGCGACGTGACGACACGCGACGTCTAGCGTGACATCACTTTTTGTATTTCCAGCCCGGTTTGTCGTCGCCCACCACGCCCTCCTCGATGTCGACCAATCGGACGAGGGCGCGCCCTCTGCCGCACGTGTGGGAACAGGGCGAAGAAAAAGAGCGACGCTCCCGTCGGGGAAGGCAAAACCCGGGAGAGGGGGGTCGTTGAGCAGCGGGGACCACGCCCCTTTTTTGCCTTTTCCTCGAGGGAGTACCTTGACCGGGGCAAAAAAAGAAAGGTCGATGTTGGCGCGGGACAGCGGGCGTCCAAGCGTTTGGATTGAGAAACACGTCCGTCCCCTCCGGGGTGTAGATGTGATGGTCGCGTCCGTGCTCCTTTTCCCGGGGCTCACACCGGCGTCTCCGGCGTCTCCCCGCCCCTCCCCCACCGGACGGAGCATGTGAACACACCCGTCACCTCTAGTTCTCTTTGAAGGATCCACAGCCCATAATGTCCTCTTCATGACACCCGGAAACGAGTCCACCAACGAGCGTCTTTTTTATTTTTTTTTTGTTTTTCTTTTCTTTTTGGAGCGCAAGACGGCCAGCATCACACGTGGCGCATCTGTGGCCACGCCCCCCGACCTACGACCCCTGTAAGGAGGTGAAAGGTCGGCACGCTGTGGTGGGTCGGGGTGGTACCTGCACCGTTGTCCCGTTCACCGGCCAGGGCGCGGCAAGGACGTACAGCGCTATGGTGACCAGCGTGAAAGACAGAAATATTGCGTCGTCTGATCCCAGCGTCACGTACGCACTAACACACATGGACATACTAACACGCGCACACACACGTATACAAACACACACACGTATACAAACAAACATATTCCCAGGACCACATATTAGCGTCCTGTCAATCAACTTGACACACTCGCACACGGCAAAACTAAGCTCAGATGCTCGACCCATAAGCTGTCTAACACACGCGCACACGCACGCGCGCACACACACACACACACACACACACACACACACACACACACACACACTTTCCACTGTCGCGGTTCAGACTGGTGGGAACAATTCACAGTTTGAAACATCTTAAGTTGATTATTCTTTGTTCTTTACAACCTTTCTATGTCCACGCCTTCATCGAAGCAGTGAACTCTGTGCTTCACTTGGTTCCACCTGAGTCTGTCCTGTCACCAACCAGTTTGGTTTTGTTTTTGTTTTAGCTTAAAAAAAAAAAAAAAAATATATATATATATATATATATATATATATATATATATAGATAGATAGATATCAGGTGCGTAGCATTTCAATCAACCGTCAAACACCTGATCAGTCAGGCGGTCCTCCCAGCGTCTTCATCCATTTGAATTTTTCATTTTCTATATTAAATATAAATATATGATTAGTTAGGCTGAAACTTCTCGGAGTTTCCTTTTTGAAGTACTGTACTCATGAAATGAGAGCTTTTTTCCCCCCAAGGCATTGAATTCCAGGAAAAGTGTTGGGGTGGGGCTCCAGACGATGCTTAAGTCATGCCCCCCAGCCCCCCCCACCCTGATGTGCACAGCGGGATTTATAAAAAAAACAAAAACAAAAAAATAACCTTGACTTGAATGGTATTGTTTGAGTTGTTTTTGTTTTTATGAAGTCTTGCTTTTATCCGTCTCTCGGTGTCGGCGGCTGGCCTGGTAACCGCGCGTTCATAGATAATAACACCTGCATTTAATAATGAACATCTTGGAAGCAATGCGCAAAAGTTTTTGCCATATTTTGTAATATCCATATAACATACTCATAGCATAATGCAGAGATTATGACGTGTGATGAATGTAACAATTCAAAGTATTGCGTAGTCACATGCCCAAATTGTCTTCATTTATATCAAGTGTCAAAACACGCATGAGGTGAAGTTATTACAAAATGCAGGTTTTATTAATAACAAAAGTAAAATATATTACGTTATTACATACTGGGTTGTTACAGGCCCCTCTGGGTCCAAAATGGACGCCGCCGTGGGTGGGCGGGGCTGAACGGAAGCACAGCTTCATGCAAAACATGTTGTTTTTTTTTTCTTTCCTTTTAAACGCCCTCCCTCTGAGTGGGTCATTTATGCACTTTTTGTGAGTTGGAACTGTGTCAATTCCCCGTTGTTTTTTTTTGTTTTTTTTTCTGGAAATGCCACGTCCCCCCCCCGCGTCCCCCCTCTCGTGACGGGACCCTCTTGGCGGCACGTGCGGGGTTCCCGCGCTCATCTCTACCCGCCGGGTCGCGGCGTCGGCAAACCAGATGTGAACATACCTGGGTATGGAAATGTCCGCTTCCTTCATTAGTTTTGGGAGTGAATAAACTACAAGTATCCACAGGATTGTTCTCGTCATGAAGACGTTTATTTTTATTTTTTTCGATCTGTGACAAACCGCAGTCCAGGTATATTCCGGTGCAGGCGTCGGCGAACGTTGTCATGGGAAGAGCCGCGTCAAAAGATTATTTTTCTTTTATTTTTTAATCTTTTGGGACGTGAACGGTGTGGGAGACGAGAGAGGAGGAGGTTTTATGCTTTGAGCTCTCGCAGTTATTTGGTTCATTAGGAAAGGGTGATGTTGCTTTCCGTTTTCCCACGAACGGGAGGCGGCCGCGCCCGTCTGGAAAACATGGAAAACCGACCTGTTTTTTTTTCTTTTCAACTTCACTTTTACTTTTTAATTAATACAATTTTTTGGTCATAGCCGGGAGGGAATGCCGAGCCGCGACCCCCCCCCCCCCCCCTGCTCGGGCCGATCAAAGTGTCCATTGGATGCTGTGTTTGGACAAGTGTTATTTTAAAGAAAGTCCTTCGTGTCCGGCCCCGCCCTGCGCCTTCACGTGGTGCACGTTGGCCCAGAGCTTGCAACCTCTGTACAGTTTATATTTCGGATCGTTGTAAATAACACACACACACGACAAATTGTTGTTAGAAGTTGTGCAGAAGGCAATGTGATTGAGCAACGCAGTCTCACTTTATGCAGTAGAGGTTAAAATGGCCTCCTGACACACACACACACACATTGAAACTGTTTTGAAAAGGCATCAGGTAAAGCATGTTCAACGTGCACACTCTAGAAGTCACAAAAGATATTTAATTATTCCGGCAACATCTGTGAGCCTTATTTATTGTCGGGGACTGATCGTCCGTTGCGTTCTCGTGGCATCGGTACATGTGGGGCATCGAACAGCCCCTCACTTCCTTTTCCGGGTCCATCTTTGCCAACCTTTCTGCCCGCGTCATCTACTGTGATTGGCGGTCTCACGCAGCTACGACTTGGCCTGAATATTTGGCCCAAACTATGAATGGGGGAGAGGGGGCAGGGGGCGGGGTGGTACGTCCAGAAGAGTCTCCCGGGCGTGGCCTGCGTGCGGTGAACCCTTGGAGCCCTCCTTCGTGCGTCCGGGCTCCGCCTTCTCTGAGAACACGGCGCCGTAGAATGAAATTCGCGAGTGCAACTCCAGAGGTCGCCGTGTTGGGGTTCCTCGAGGTGCTTGCCGCGCGGGGTGAGAGGAGTCGAGGTGAACCGAGGGGTCATCGCTCGTTTCCCTTTTTTAAATGTATTTTATTTTCATTTTTATTTTTTTAATCCAACTCTGTCCAATGTGAAAAGCCGCCGCCCCGGTTGTGACGCGGCTCCCGGTGTGAAACGCTGGGTGGCACGAGCCCGAGACCGACCTCTGTCGCGCTTTTCCAGAGCCTGTGAGCCGGCGCCGCGACTTCCACTCTCAAAAGAACATTTAGAGGAACTGTTTTGGCTGTCGAGCGTAAGTCATCTGATGGCACCGGGGCGGCGCTCGACGGCGGCAAACGTGCAAAACGATCAGATGTCGGCAAAGATGAGTCCGTTGCAAAAGACGTGGAATCCCTTTTTGTAAGACGGGACTCAATATATATTGAATATAACAGTTTTGATAAAATGCCTCAATATTGATGCGTTGACGATATGATGGTGATGACGATTGGCTCACGACTTGTTTCTCATATAATAAATATTTGAGAAACAATCATTAGTACTGTGGATTTTAAATCCAAGCAGGCGTTGAGGACGGAGGAGCCGGTCTGGGGCGCCGGGGCCTGCCGGACCGGCGTCACGCGGCCCAAAGATGCGTGTCCATGCGACCGCGTGCACTCGAGGCGGACGCACGCCGTGAGCTTCTGGCCGGAGCAGTGGCGAGGTCAACTTTGTTACTTTTTTAAAAAAAAACGCTTGCTTTTGAACGAAATTTTATTTTTTATTTTTTATATCATTATTGGATGGAAGGCGGTGATTGATGTTAAGAATCATCGTGTGTGTGACTTGAATGATGTGTGGGGAGGGGGCTGATTCTAACCATTGCCACATGCCTCTGAGAGGAAAAGTCTTACTGTCGCCATTAAGCCTTCCATTCCACCACTGCCAAACTGTTGCGGGCGTGGCCCTGCGTGCGGGCCCCGTGAGCCCGCGCGTCGGGAGCGTTGGAGCGTCCGCACGCCGTGTATTAAGGAAAGGGGCCCTGATAGGGTTCGAACCACAGCTCGTGTGGAGAGGGTGGAGCGGTCCCTCCCGGGTGCCTCAGCTGTGCATTGGTGCTTTATGGGGCCCCCCTCCCCCTGAGTGGCTGCTTTGGGTCTCCAAGAGACAAGGCGGTGAACTTTCAAAATTGGGGGACATTTTAATCGGACTAACAAAGCCCCCCCCTGACCGGCTCTCTTTCGGATCCCGTTTTGTTTTGGTTCCTCCCGTCCGCGTTGGGGTGCTTGGAGTCGTTCGCTGCGGTGGTGGCGAGCGCCGCCCGGAACTGACCTCCTCCCTCAGAGCCCGTGTTAGACGATGGAAACGAAAAGTTAAAAAAAAAAAAATTATAATCTTAATGGATACAAATCGAATATGTCGATGGCAAATGTCCCACAATGCAATTGGAGCGGCTTAAAGTTCCTCCGCTGCAAAAGTATCTGGTTACATCAAATGAACCTGATGGGAAGTGCCACTTCCAGAAGGGGGGAGGAGGAGGCAGGGAGGGATGTGTCCATATACATATATATATATATATATATATATATATATATATATATATATATATATATATATATATATATATATATATATATATATATATATATATATATATATAAACTTTGAATCTGGTGTTTGCTGACGTAAATGAACTGTATTTTGCGGTGGTTGAGTAGCTGAACACCCCTCAGACCGCTTCCTCCTTGTTTTGTCTGTCGTTGACGCTGTGCTTTCCTTAATTTCCAGAGTGTTAAAAACAGGGCAACAGCTGTTCCAGCGCAGTGTGATTTTCACCTTTTTTTTTTTTCATTTTTTAATTTTCACACACGCTTCCCCCTCCTCCCTCCCCCCGTCTGTCTGTTCTCTTCCGCGTTCTGCTCCAGCCTCCGTACAAAGCCATGGACTACTGTGTGCGCTCTGAGGGATGGGAGGAGATGGAAAAAAAAAATAAAATAAAAAAATTCAAAAGTACAAATAACGATTTCTTTATTTTTTTCCAGTCATTAATTCTGAACCTTGTTTCCGTTTGTTGTGCCACGTCTGAGTAAAGGTTTTAATACTGCAAAAAAACAAACAAAAACAAAACGGTCCATTTGTCGTTTCCTTAACTGTAACTATGGTTACCAGCTCCAAGAATACGCCTCCTTCACCCCTGGAGGGAATGTGAGGTGTGCAGCGCAGCCCAAATGCAACCAAACAAACCCCTACGTCAGCAAGCCTCGGTTGAAGTGTTGAGTCCATGTGTAATAATAATAATAATAATAATGTGTCCAAGCAGCGTCCGCTACCCAAGCAGTTATCGACGATTATCTGCCTTGAATGTCTCCAAACGTTGTAGGAGAGGACCGTTGTTTAAGTGGTGTGGACGACCCCCTCAGGCCGAGAGGAGATGGTGCGGTCCTCAGTCCGGCAGGACCCCAGGGGCCCCCGCTGACCGCTGACCGCGCTCGCACCCCGTCGCCACCGGGGGGCGCGCTGGTCCCTCGTCCTCGGGGCCAAAGGTTCACCCACCGTGGACGGAGCGCGGCCCCCCGGTTCTTCCTCGTCCCTCCCCTCCCTTTTTTATTTTATTTTTATTTTTTAGCCCCGTCCAAAAAGGAATGAGCGGTTATGTGTCGTATTGATAAGCAGCTGCCTCCCCGTGGAGCTGCTCCACAATTATAATAATAACAATAACAATTATTATTATTGTTATTAATGATAATATAACACCTTTCGTGCGCAGCGTGCGGCCCGGGCCATGTCACGCTCCTCGAAGGCCTTAGAATATGAACACACCAGTGAACATGCTCCACGCGGTTCATACAAATGTTGACTCTTCTGACTTCGTTCATTTTCTCCCCAATTTTTTTTTCGTTTCCTTTTTTATTTTATTTCATTTTCTTTTCTTTTTTTTTGACCCCTCCGCCACCGTCCCCGACGACGCCGGCTGCGGGGGGTGTTGTCGCGCCTCACCCCCGGCGCTCCCCAGCTCTCGAGTCCCGCCCGGTCCCCGCCCTGCGGTCGCCCCGACAGCGCCGGAAAGATTATAATTATTATTTATTATTATTTATTATTTAAAATTATTATTTTTTTTCCTCAGCGAAGCAGCGATTGCCGCCGTGTCCTTAAACATGTGACGGGTTCGGGCGTGATGATGGGCTCCTTTGCCAAGTGGGCCAGTGGGACGTGTCAGCCGGTGCTACCGCTGCTCGCCAGGGGAGGGCGCCAGCACAACGAGCGCTCTGTCCCCCCAGGAGCCTCGGCGGCACCGGCGCGACTCCCCTCCGGTCCACGTCCGTTTCGACAGCTCGGCTCCACCAACGAGTGGGTGCAAGTGGGGCCGGCGCCGTGGAGGGTCACTTCCCCGGCACCGAGACTCCGTTTCTCGGGGAGCGCGGACGGCGAACTGGGCGTCGGGGGCCGCCCCGGCCCCTCCGCCTTCCCCGGGCGCTGCTGGCCTCCCTCCGTCCCGTCGCTCCTCCTCTCCGTTCGCCTCTCTCTCTCTGTGTCTCTGTCCCTGTCTCCCGTTCACCTGTCTGTCTCTCTCTCTCTGTGTCTGTCTCTATCTCTGTCCCTGTCTCCCGCCCACCTCTCTGTCTCTCGCTCTCTCGCCCCCCTCCCGTCCCTCCTCCGCCGCAGCCCTTTATCAGGCCGTTCACCCGACACTATCTCTCCCCATCTCTCTCTCTCTCTCTCTCGCCCTCTCTTTCATTATTTCGGGTTTCAGGTTCTTCATTGACAAGACAAAGCTGTTTTTGGGCCGAAGGGTGAAAGGGTCCCATTAGGAGTGACAACATGAATCCTTACTCACGTGTTAAAGGGTCCCATTAGGAGTGACAACATGAATCCTTACTCACGTGTTAAAGGGTCCCATTAGGAGTGACAACATGAATCCTTACTCACGTGTTAAAGGGTCCCATTAGGAGTGACAACATGAATCCTTACTCACGTGTTAAAGGGTCGCGTTAGGAGTGACAACATGAATCCTTACTCACGTGTTAAAGGGTCCCATTAGGAGTGACAACATGAATCCTTACTCACGTGTTAAAGGGTCCCATTAGGAGTGACAACATGAATCCTTACTCACGTGTTAAAGGGTCCCATTAGGAGTGACAACATGAATCCTTACTCACGTGTTAAAGGGTCCCATTAGGAGTGACAACATGAATCCTTACTCACGTGTTAAAGGGTCCCATTAGGAGTGACAACATGAATCCTTACGTGTTAAAGGGTCCCATTAGGAGTGACAACATGAATCCTTACTCACGTGTTAAAGGGTCGCGTTAGGAGTGACAACATGAATCCTTACTCACGTGTTAAAGGGGCGCGTTAGGAGTGACAACATGAATCCTTATTCAAGTGTTAAAGGGTCCCATTAGGAGTGACAACATGAATCCTTACTCACGTGTTAAAGGGTCCCATTAGGAGTGACAACATGAATCCTTACTCACGTGTTAAAGGGTCCCATTAGGAGTGACAACATGAATCCTTACGTGTTAAAGGGTCCCATTAGGAGTGACAACATGAATCCTTACTCACGTGTTAAAGGGTCGCGTTAGGAGTGACAACATGAATCCTTATTCAAGTGTTAAAGGGTCCCATTAGGAGTGACAACATGAATCCTTACTCACGTGTTAAAGGGTCCCATTAGGAGTGACAACATGAATCCTTACTCACGTGTTAAAGGGTCGCGTTAGGAGTGACAACATGAATCCTTACTCACGTGTTAAAGGGTCCCATTAGGAGTGACAACATGAATCCTTACTCACGTGTTAAAGGGTCGCGTTAGGAGTGACAACATGAATCCTTATTCAAGTGTTAAAGGGTCCCATTAGGAGTGACAACATGAATCCTTACTCACGTGTTAAAGGGTCCCATTAGGAGTGACAACATGAATCCTTACTCACGTGTTAAAGGGTCCCATTAGGAGTGACAACATGAATCCTTACTCACGTGTTAAAGGGTCGCGTTAGGAGTGACAACATGAATCCTTACTCACGTGTTAAAGGGTCCCATTAGGAGTGACAACATGAATCCTTACGTGTTAAAGGGTCCCATTAGGAGTGACAACATGAATCCTTACTCACGTGTTAAAGGGTCGCGTTAGGAGTGACAACATGAATCCTTACTCACGTGTTAAAGGGTCGCGTTAGGAGTGACAACATGAATCCTTATTCAAGTGTTAAAGGGTCCCATTAGGAGTGACAACATGAATCCTTACTCACGTGTTAAAGGGTCCCATTAGGAGTGACAACATGAATCCTTACTCACGTGTTAAAGGGTCCCATTAGGAGTGACAACATGAATCCTTACTCACGTGTTAAAGGGTCGCGTTAGGAGTGACAACATGAATCCTTATTCAAGTGTTAAAGGGTCCCATTAGGAGTGACAACATGAATCCTTACTCACGTGTTAAAGGGTCCCATTAGGAGTGACAACATGAATCCTTACTCACATGTTAAAGGGTCGCGTTAGGAGTGACAACATGAATCCTTATTCAAGTGTTAAAGCGTCGTATTAGGAGTGACAACATGAATCCTTATTCAAGTGTTAAAGGGTCCCATTAGGAGTGACAACATGAATCCTTACTCACGTGTTAAAGGGTCCCATTAGGAGTGACAACATGAATCCTTACTCACGTGTTAAAGGGTCCCATTAGGAGTGACAACATGAATCCTTACTCACGTGTTAAAGGGTCGCGTTAGGAGTGACAACATGAATCCTTACTCACGTGTTAAAGGGTCGCGTTAGGAGTAACAACATGAATCCTTATTCAAGTGTTAAAGGGTCCCATTAGGAGTGACAACATGAATCCTTACTCACGTGTTAGAGGGTCCCATTAGGAGTGACAACATGAATCCTTACTCACGTGTTAAAGGGTCCCATTAGGAGTGACAACATGAATCCTTACTCACGTGTTAAAGGGTCGCGTTAGGAGTGACAACATGAATCCTTATTCAAGTGTTAAAGGGTCCCATTAGGAGTGACAACATGAATCCTTACTCACGTGTTAAAGGGTCCCATTAGGAGTGACAACATGAATCCTTACTCACATGTTAAAGGGTCGCGTTAGGAGTGACAACATGAATCCTTATTCAAGTGTTAAAGCGTCGTATTAGGAGTGACAACATGAATCCTTACTCACGTGTTAAAGGGTCCCATTAGGAGTGACAACATGAATCCTTACTCACGTGTTAAAGGGTCGCGTTAGGAGTGACAACATGAATCCTTATTCAAGTGTTAAAGGGTCCCATTAGGAGTGACAACATGAATCCTTACTCACGTGTTAAAGGGTCCCATTAGGAGTGACAACATGAATCCTTACTCACGTGTTAAAGGGTCGCATTAGGAGTGACAACATGAATCCTTATTCAAGTGTTAAAGGGTCGCGTTAGGAGTGACAACATGAATCCTTATTCAAGTGTTAAAGGGTCGCATTAGGAGTGACAACATGAATCCTTATCCAAGTGTTAAAGCGTCGCATTAGGAGTGACAACATGAATCCTTATTCAAGTGTTAAAGCGTCGTATTAGGAGTGATTACATGAATCCTTATTCAAGTGTTAAGGTGTTGTATTAGGAGTGACAACATGAATCCTTATTCAAGTGTTTAAGCGTCGTATTAGGAGTGACAACATGAATCCTTATTCAAGTGTTAATGGGTCGCATTAGGAGTGACAACATGAATCCTTATTCAAGTGTTAAAGCGTCGCATTAGGAGTGACAACATGAATCCTTATTCAAGTGTTAAAGCGTCGTGTTAGGAGTGACAACATGAATCCTTATTCAAGTGTTAAAGCGTCGTGTTAGGAGTGACAACATGAATCCTTATTCAAGTGTTAAAGGGTCGCATTAGGAGTGACAACATGAATCCTTATTCAAGTGTTAAAGGGTCATGAGGGGAGTGACAACATGAATCCTTATTAAAGTGTAAAAGGCTCGTATTAGGAGTGAAAACATGAATCCTTATTCAAGTGTTAAAGGGTCACGTGAGGAGTGACAACATGAATCCTTATTCAAGTGTTAAAGCGTCGTATTAGGAGTGACAACATGAATCCTTATTCAAGTGTTAAAGGGTCGCATTAGGAGTGACAACATGAATCCTTATTCAAGTGTTAAAGGGTCACGTGAGGAGTGACAACATGAATCCTTATTCAAGTGTTAAAGCGTCGCATTAGGAGTGACAACATGAATCCTTATTCAAGTGTTAAAGCGTAGCATTAGGAGTGACAACATGAATCCTTATTCAAGTGTTAAAGCGTCGTGTTAGGAGTGACAACATGAATCCTTATTCAAGTGTTAAAGGGTCGCATTAGGAGTGACAACATGAATCCTTATTCAAGTGTTAAAGGGTCGCGTTAGGAGTGACAACATGAATCCTTATTCAAGTGTTAAAGGGTCGCGTTAGGAGTGACAACATGAATCCTTATTCAAGTGTTAAAGGGTCGCATTAGGAGTGACAACATGAATCCTTATTCAAGTGTTAAAGCGTAGCATTAGGAGTGACAACATGAATCCTTATTCAAGTGTTAAAGCGTCGTATTAGGAGTGACAACATGAATCCTTATTCAAGTGTTAAAGCGTCGTGTTAGGAGTGACAACATGAATCCTTATTCAAGTGTTAAAGGGTCGCATTAGGAGTGACAACATGAATCCTTATTCAAGTGTTAAAGCGTAGCATTAGGAGTGACAACATGAATCCTTATTCAAGTGTTAAAGCGTCGTATTAGGAGTGACAACATGAATCCTTATTCAAGTGTTTAAGCGTCGCATTAGGAGTGACAACATGAATCCTTATTCAAGGGTTAAAGCGTTGTATTAGGAGTGACAACATGAATCCTTATTCAAGTGTTAAAGCATCGTATTAGGAGTGACAACATGAATCCTTATTCAAGTGTTAAAGCGTCGCATTAGGAGTGACAACATGAATCCTTATTCAAGTGTTAAAGCGTCGCGTTAGGAGTGACAACATGAATCCTTATTCAAGTGTTAAAGGGTCGCATTAGGAGTGACAACATGAATCCTTATTCAAGTGTTAAAGGGTCGCGTTAGGAGTGACAACATGAATCCTTATTCAAGTGTTAAAGGGTCGCATTAGGAGTGACAACATGAATCCTTATCCAAGTGTTAAAGCGTCGCATTAGGAGTGACAACATGAATCCTTATTCAAGTGTTAAAGCGTCGTATTAGGAGTGATTACATGAATCCTTATTCAAGTGTTAAAGCGTCGTATTAGGAGTGACAACATGAATCCTTATTCAAGTGTTAAAACGTCGCATTAGGAGTGACAACATGAATCCTTATTCAAGTGTTAAAGCGTCGTATTAGGAGTGACAACATGAATCCTTATTCAAGTGTTAAAGCGTTGCATTAGGAGTGACAACATGAATCCTTATTCAAGTGTTAAAGCGTCGCGTTAGGAGTGACAACATGAATCCTTATTCAAGTGTTAAAGGGTCGCATTAGGAGTGACAACATGAATCCTTATTCAAGTGTTAAAGTGTCGTATTAGGAGTGACAACATGAATCCTTATTCAAGTGTTAAAGCGTTGCATTAGGAGTGACAACATGACAACATGAATCCTTATTCAAGTGTTAAAGCATCGTATTAGGAGTGACAACATGAATCCTTATTCAAGTGTTAAAGCGTCGTATTAGGAGTGACAACATGAATCCTTATTCAAGTGTTAAAGCGTCGTATTAGGAGTGACAACATGAATCCTTATTCAAGTGTTAAAGCGTCGTATTAGGAGTGACAACATGAATCCTTATTCAAGTTTGAACAGTTACTTAACTCAGCCACTTGAGTCTTTCCACATTAAAAATATTTAAAGATTCCTGCGCTGCACGAAAACCCCCCAAAAAACAGAAAATCATCAACAACAAAATCAACAACAACAACAAAACAACAACAACAACAAAACAACAACAACAGCGTCTCTCTCCTCTCACTCTTCCCTCCTGTTGTTCGCTCTGCGGCCCCTCCCTCTTGCTGTCGTCCTCTCTGTGATCTCCCACTTCAACATCTCTCTCAATTCAATTCACATTTTATTTATTGGCATGAAGACATTATTATTATTATTATTATAATAATAATAACAATAATAATAACAATAACAATAATTAATAGTAATTAATAATAGTTAAAATTCTTATTATTATTATCAATAATAATATTAATTATTATTTTAATAATAATAATGATAATAACAATAATAAGTGAAACGGACAATAATAAATCAGAATCAGAATCAGAAATACTTTAATAATCCGAGGGGGAAATTACTTTTGTTACAGCTCCAAATCTACATACAACATATTTACATACAACATATTTACAGACAACATATAATTATTAAGAAACATATTTATATATAAATATATATATAAACATATCTATATACACGTGGTAAAGTGTAAAATGTGCAGTTAAAATGTGCAAAAATTAGAAGGTGCCCCAGCATGTGACGGCCAAGAAGATGGTGCTGTCTCAACACACTCATAGAACATCCAGGAATAAACAGCCTCTCTCGTCCTTACTCTCTTACCTGCACTCGCTCTCTCTCTCTCTCCCACTCTCCTCCTCCTCCTCCTCCTCCTCCTCCTCCTCCTCCTCTCCTCCTTCCTCTCCTCCCTCCCTTCCTTCCTCTCCTTCTCCTCCTCCTCCTTCCTCTCCTCCCTCCCTTCCTTCCTCTCCTCCTCCTTCCTCTCCTCCCTTCCTTCCTCTCCTTCTCCTCCTCCTCCTTCCTCTCCTCCCTCCCTTCCTTCCTCTCCTCCTCCTTCCTCTCCTCCCTTCCTTCCTCTCCTTCCTCTCCTCCCTTCCTTCCTCTCCTCCTCCTCCTCCTCCTCCTCCTTCCTCTCCTCCCTTCCTTCCTCTCCTCCTCCTCCTCCTCCTTCCTCTCCTCCCTTCCTTCCTCTCCTTCCTCTCCTCCCTTCCTTCCTCTCCTCCTCCTCCTCCTCCCTTCCTCCCCTCCCTCCATGTGGGGTAGACTATATAAGGCTCCTTTCATTCCCTAAATTCCTCTTTTCTTTCTCTGCCACAGAAAATGTTGTTTCTTCGTATTGTATCAACAAGACGCGTTTGAAGTCGTTTGGGCGGAGGCCACGTCGCGCCCTGGAGTGTGTGAGTGTGTGTGTGTGTGTGTGTGTGAGTGTGTGAGTGTGAGAGTGTGAGAGTGAGCGTGTGTGTGTGTGTGTGTGAGTGAGCGTGTGTGTGTGTCTGTGTGTGTATGTGTGTGTTTGTGTGTGTGTGTGTGAATGTGAGAGTGAGGGTGTGTGTGTGTGTGTGTCTGTGTGTGTGTGTGTGTGTGTTTGTGTGTGTGTGTGTGTGAGTGTGAGAGTGAGGGTGCGTGTGTGTGTGTGTGTCTGTGTGTGTGTGTGTGTATGTGTGTGTTTGTGTGTGTGTGTGAGTGTGTGTGTGTGAGTGTGTGTGTGAGTGTGAGAGTGAGCGTGTGTGTGTCTGTGTGTATGTGTGTGTATGTGTGTGTTTGTGTGTGTGTGTGTGTGAGAGTGAGGGTGCGTGTGTGTGTGTGTCTGTGTGTGTGTGTGTGTATGTGTGTGTTTGTGTGTGTGAGTGTGTGTGTGAGTGTGAGAGTGAGCGTGTGTGTGTGTGTGTGTGTGAGTGAGCGTGTGTGTGTGTCTGTGTGTGAATGTGAGAGTGAGGGTGTGTGTGTGTGTGTGTCTGTGTGTGTGTGTGTGTGTGTGTATGTGTGTGTTTGTGTGTGTGTGTGTGTGAGTGTGAGAGTGAGGGTGCGTGTGTGTGTGTGTGTCTGTGTGTGTATGTGTGTGTTTGTGTGTGTGTGTGAGTGTGTGTGTGTGAGTGTGTGTTTCCTCTTCTCTCCCCAAAAGTGTTACACACTTTTAACTTTTAACTTTTTTCCTTTTTTTTTGGAAACGACAACAATGAATTGAACATCTCTTCAACCTTCCTTCCTTCCTTCCTTCCTTCCTTCCTTCCTTCCTTCCTTCCTTCCTTCTCGTTGGTTCCTTCCAGTTGGATCTCGCTCCCGTCCCATCGTCCCGTTGCATCGCTCCGTAAAAGCTTCATTAATGAACCCCCCCCTTTTCACCCCCGAAATGACACGCTGCGTCGGGGCGCGGCTCAGCGAGCCCCGCCCGACCCCAGCGAGCACCGCCCGACCCCAGCGAGCACCACCCGACCCAAACGAGCCCCGCCCGACCCCAGCGAGCCCCGCCCGACCCCAGCGAGCCCCACCCGACCCAAACGAGCCCCGCCCGACGCCAGCGAGCACCGCCCGACCCAAACGAGCCCCGCCCGACCCCAGCGAGCCCCGCCCGACCCCAGCGAGCCCCACCCGACCCAAACGAGCCCCGCCCGACGCCAGCGAGCCCCACCCGACCCTAGCGAGCGCCGCCCGACCCCAGCGAGCCCCGCCCGACCCCAACGAGCCCCGCCCGACCCCAGCGAGCCCCGCCCGACCCCAACGAGCCCCGCCCGACCCCAGCGAGCCCCGCCCGACCTCAACGAGCCCCGCCCGACCCCGGGCCCGGGCTAAATGCGGAGCGGTCAGGGGCGTGGCCTGTCGACCTGACAGGGTGTGTTTGAATCTCAACTCCCCGTCGCGCCTTCTGCTGAGTGTGGAAATATGAGTGGGAACCCAAAAAAGAAGGGAAAGTCCGTGTGACCGGGTCCAGAACCGGGTCAGAGGCAGAGAAAGGCGAAGCATTTCGATATAAAATAGTTGTGTCTGTGTGTATGTAGTTGTCAGGCTAGGAGCTTGGTTAGGAGCTCGGTTGCTAAAGGCCCAGATAAACAATCCAGCTGGCCACCGAGGGGGGCCCGGCGTTCAAAACAAAATTAAACCAAACACGGGAACGAAATTTGAAAACGCAAATTTCCAGCACCACCTGTTGGGGAAATACTCCACCAAATCAGGACGCATTACAACGCGCACCTTATGAATATTCATATCTATATATACGGTAATATATGGATATGAATATAATAAAGTTTTTTATTTGGGAATATGCGCCTCATCAAACCTCTGTTGTTCTCCTGCCGCGATTATAAAAAAAAAGTAATTTGGGAAGAAAAAAAAAACGCCCCGATCAGCCCCGCCCCCACCCATCCAACTACAACTGGGGTGTGTCGGTTTGGGGGTCCCTCTTTTAGTGGGTGTATAATACAGCTGTTTTCAACTAAATCATGAAGCCCAAAAAAATAATAAATAAATAAATAAATGCTTGATGGAGTGTCCTCCCACCCTAATGATGGGCGGAGGGTCGTCCAAGTCATCCGTGTTGAAGTAATTTCAAAGTCATAGCGTAACCAAATTATCCCTCCACCCTCTTTATTGATCCCTAATTCAGGTGAACGATCAGCTGCGGCGCCTCCTGTGAAAGGCAACCTGCCGGCGCCGTGGGGTTGCCAGGTCGGCCGGATCTTGGTGGAGGGAGTGCGCGGTCGCTGGTGCGTGGCGGTGCACGCCTGGCAACCCGCCTGGCAACCATCCCTCCATTCACGCCCTTCTTTCCCCTCCGTCACCGCTCCTCTCCTCCCTTCATGACACGTCCACATTCTGTCGTCACCCGGTCACGCCTTTGGTTTATTGTCTGTGTGAGGCCTTGCTGTGTCCTCACTTTCTGTGTCCTCACTTCCTGTGTCCCCATTTCCTGTTTCCCTTCCATCCAAGCATTACTCTCTTGTAGTTGTGTTCTTCATACGGTATATCCCTCTCAACATTTATTCTCTCTCTCTCTCTCCCTCTCCCCCCCCCCTCTCTCTCTCTATATATATATATATCCCTCCCTCCCTCTCCATCTCCCCCCCCCCCCTCCTCTCTCTGACATCTTTTCCACTGCACAACAACCCGCCAACACCCGCTAACATCTGCCTTTTTTCTACAGTGGGAAAGGTTCCACTCGGGCTGCAGTCGTCAGGTTTTCATCGGCGGTGGTGGAAACATGAGACCCGGGTGGAACCGCTCGTTTTCGCTGCCGTAAAAAGACATGAACGCCTGTGTGTCATTCCATCGTTTCATGTCCCGTTTAGAATCCCCCAAAAAATCAGAATCACAAGTTATTGACTTTTTTTTTCCCAAACCGTGAAATGTTTTGAGCGCTTGGATCGCGCCGCAGCGGAGGACCCCTGCGCTCCCCCGCCGGGCCCCGGGGGACCCCGGCACCGCACCAAACCCGTCCCCGAACCCCCGAAGGACCGGGCCCCGATGCGCCGCTTTTGTTGCTAATCACACTGGAAACGCGACGCGCCTCCTTTTTCCAGCACGTTGAAAAAACCTGCATATGCTGTAAAGGCTCATGCTGCTGTAAAAACAATATCTCTCTCCCCCTCTATCCAATGGTACCACTTCAATTCAATTCTCTCTCTCTCTCTCTCTCTCTCTCTCACCTCCCAACTCGCTGTCCCTCACTCTCACTCTCTCGCTCCTCTCCTGTATCAGGTCAGAGAGGGAGAGAGAGAGAGAGAGAGTGAGGGAGAGGGCCCGGGGTTCTTCAGCTTCCTCCCTCACAAAAGGTCCCTCTGTTTCCCTGTTTCCTCGGCGGTCATCCCACACAGCCCCCCCCCCCCCCCCCCCCAACACCCCGGTGGTACATTCCCCCCCCGGTGCATTCCATCGTGACCCCGGGTGGAGAGAGCGAGAGAGAGAGAGAGAGAGAGAGAGAGGCCGGGGGCATCGCCTCGCTCACCTCAACTAAAGGTGCAACCCGCGGAGCGGCTTCTACGCCCGTCCCCGAGACGGACGGGGCCCTGCAGACGGGGCCCTGCGGACGGGGCCCTGCGGACGGGGCCCTGCGGACGGGGCCCTGCGGACGGGGCCCTGCGGACGGGGCCCTGCAGATGGGGCCCTGCGGACGGGGCCCTGCGGACGGGGCCCTGCGGACGGCTCTCTTCCTCGAGGCGAAAAATACGGCCGCGCCGCATTGGGGGGCCCCGACCAAAACACCAGCCCAGCTACAAACACAGGGACGGACTTCCTGCCAGATCAACGGCCCCTTTCCCTCGAGGGAGATGTTATTCATAGGAGACAAATTACAGATGCTACCTTCAAAAAAAACTAAAGAAAACAAAAAAAACAAAAACTCCCCGAGCTCAGCGCAGCCTGGAGCGGAGGCTTCCAGAACGAAACGTCACTAAACAAAACATCACTAAATGAAACATCACTAAACAAAACATCACTAAACAAAACATCACTAAACAAAACATCACTAAATGAAACATAACTAAACAAAACATCACTAAATGAAACATCACTAAATGAAACATCACTAAATGAAACATCACTAAACAAAACATCACTAAATCAAACATCACTAAACAAAACATCACTAAATGAAACGTAACTAAATGAAACATCACTAAACGAAACATCACTAAACAAAACATCACTAAATGAAACATCACTAAACAAAACATCACTAAATGAAACATCACTAAACAAAACATCACTAAATGAAACATCACTAAACAAAACATCACTAAATGAAACATCACTAAATGAAACATCACTAAAGAAAACATCACTAAATGAAACATCACTAAATGATGACATCACTAAATGAAAAATCACTAAATGAAACATCACTAAACAAAACATCACTAAATGAAACATCACTAAACGAAACATCACTAAACGAAACATCACTAAATGAAACATCACTAAACGAAACATCACTAAATGAAACATCACTAAACAAAACATCACTAAATGAAACATCACTAAATGAAACATCACTAAATGAAACATCACTAAATAAAACATCACTAAACAAAACATCACTAAATGAAACGTAACTAAATGAAACATCACTAAACGAAACATCACTAAACAAAACATCACTAAATGAAACATCACAAAATGAAACATCACTAAACAAAACATCACTAAATGAAACATCACTAAACAAAACATCACTAAACAAAACATCACTAAATGAAACATCACTAAATGAAACATCACTAAATGAAACATCACTAAACGAAACATCACTAAACAAAACATCACTAAATGAAACATCACTAAACGAAACATCACTAAATGAAACATCACTAAATGAAACATCACTAAATGAAACATCACTAAATGAAACATCACTAAATGAAACATCACTAAACAAAACATCACTAAATGAAACATCACTAAACAAAACATCACTAAACAAAACATCACTAAATGAAACATCACTAAACAAAACATCACTAAACAAAACATCACTAAATGAAACATCACTAAATGAAACATCACTAAACAAAACATCACTAAATGAAACATCACTAAATGAAACATCACTAAATGAAACATCACTAAATGAAACATCACTAAACGAAACATCACTAAATGAACCGTCACTAATAGAAACGTCACTAAATGAAACATCACTAAATGAAACATCACTAAATGAAACGTCACTAAATGAAACGTCACTAAACAAAACATCACTAAATGAAACGTCACTAAACAAAACATCACTAAATGAAACATCACTAAACAAAACATCACTAAATGAAACATCACTAAACAAAACATCACTAAACAAAACATCACTAAATGAAACATCACTAAATGAAACATCACTAAATGAAACATCACTGAACGAAACATCACTAAACAAAACATCACTAAATGAAACATCACTAAACGAAACATCACTAAATGAAACATCACTAAACAAAACATCACTAAATGAAACATCACTAAACAAAACATCACTAAACAAAACATCACTAAATGAAACATCACTAAATGAAACATCACTAAATGAAACATCACTAAATGAAACATCACTAAACGAAACATCACTAAATGAACCGTCACTAATAGAAACGTCACTAAATGAAACATCACTAAATGAAACATCACTAAATGAAACGTCACTAAATGAAACGTCACTAAACAAAACATCACTAAATGAAACGTCACTAAACAAAACATCACTAAATGAAACATCACTAAACAAAACATCACTAAAT
Organism: Zeus faber; assembly: GCF_960531495.2. NCBI lineage: Eukaryota > Metazoa > Chordata > Actinopteri > Zeiformes > Zeidae > Zeus > Zeus faber. The sequence continues at coordinate 5,661,149 of NC_137193.1, read as the reverse complement.
GAAACATCACTAAATGAAACATCACTAAACAAAACATCACTAAATGAAACATCACTAAACGAAACATCACTAAACAAAACATCACTAAATGAAACATCACTAAATGAAACATCACTAAATGAAACATCACTAAATGAAACATCACTAAATGAAACATCACTAAACGAAACGTCACTAAATGAAACATCACTAAATGAAACATCACTAAACAAAACATCACTAAATGAAACATCACTAAACGAAACATCACTAAACAAAACATCACTAAATGAAACATCACTAAACAAAACATCACTAAATGAAACATCACTAAATGAAACATCACTAAACAAAACATCACTAAATGAAACATCACTAAATGAAACATCACTAAACAAAACATCACTAAATGAAACATCACTAAATGAAACATCACTAAATGAAACATCACTAAATGAAACATCACTAAACGAAACATCACTAAATGAAACATCACTAAATGAAACATCACTAAATGAAACATCACTAAACAAAACATCACTAAATGAAACATCACTAAATGAAACATCACTAAACAAAACATCACTAAATGAAACATCACTAAATGATGACATCACTAAATGAAACATCACTAAATGAAACATCACTAAATGAAACATCACTAAATGATGACATCACTAAATGAAACATCACTAAATGGCTGCAGATGCAAATCAAGCACAAGATGATTTTTTTTGATGCATTCATGTGTTTTGTGAAAAAAAGTTAAGTCCTTGGGTTCTCCTGTTGCCGCAGCTAACACCAGTCCCGGCATCGGGGGTGGCCCACCTGCGGTCGATGACATCATCAGTGTTTGTGACCTCAGCTCGCCAGGGCTCGTGTTTTTCAGGTTTCCTTCCCATCGTTCGCCCGGTGTTCCGCCGCAGTAACCATGGGCGGAAATGGTGCCTTCCGCACGCGCCGTGCGGCTCAGATCGCCTCAGCCTCTCGGGGGGCACCGGGGGCGGTCACAACGCGGGAGCGACGAGCTCAGTTCATTTGGCAAAAATGAAGGGAAGTGACCAGCGCCTACAGTTTGGGGAGGTCCATTCCCACCGTCGCCCGGTGGTCGTCAGGGACGACCGTTTTGTCCTGTTCGTCGCCGGCCGTGAACGGGACCTGGGGGCGCCGGGGGCCACCCCGCCGCCGGCACCACCCGCCAGGGGCTCGGGCCGCCACCCCGCGCGCCCCCTGCTGCTCCTCTTCCACGCCCTCCGGGCGCCGCGCTGCTTTGCCCTCCCCTTGTTTTTGGCCGCGGGGCGGAGGGTCGGGAAAAGGACGCGGCTGTTGGGGGGGCTTTATTAGGGCTCTCTTCTTCGGAGTGGGGGTGTCTTGGCGGCACATTCGGGGGGGGGTACTGCGCTGGTGGTGTGCCGTGAATCCTGGGCACTGGGTGCAGTTTGACCTTGTTTCGCCTCCGATTGGGGCGACGCACGTGTTCACACACGCCGTACTTTTGGAGTAAAATTGACTCGGTATTTTTACATTTATGTGCAGCGACTATAAAACGTTGAAACAGTTTGAGCAAATCTATAATAAAATGTCCTCTTCCCGCACGGCGCTTTTATTACATGAATAAAGTGTTTCTATATCCCTGTTGACCCCATTGTTTCATTCCATAAGGAAACAGAGAAAAATAAAAGAACCTAAAATACAAACACACTGTTTTTTTTTTAGTTTTATTTGGAGGCGCGGGGAGGCACAGCGGAGCACAGATCGCGGGCGACCAGTTTGGGGAGCCCTGATTGCTGGCTCGCCCGTCGCCGGGGGGGCTGCGAATGCCGGCACGCCATCGCTGGCAGGCCGCGGGCCCTGGTGCATCCGCGCCGGCTGCACCGTCCCCGGGTGCTTACGCCACTGGCTCCCCCTCCGCGGCCGTGATGGCAATAAAAAAAAAATGATTATAATAATGTCAAACCATAATTTTGCAGATCACTGCAAAGCCTGGGCGCGACGTCCCTTATAAATGCGCTTCGGCTGCACCGGCTCCGGAGACGATGGTGCAGCGGAGCCCCCTTTTTTTTTTTGGCCTCCAGAGTGTCACCGCTGACGGTGATCGATTCACTGCGACGGCGCGTGGCCACCGGCGCCAATGTTGCTCCAAATCTATGAATGACACCTGTTCAAATACGCACAAACAGCATAGCAAATAGCACCGGCGCAAATAGCACCGGCGCAAACAGCACCGGCGCAAATAGCACCGGCGCAAACAGCACCGGCGCAAATAGCACCGGCGCAGATAGCACCCGCGCAGATAGCACCGGCGCGCAGAGGCGCTGTTTGGCAAGCGGTGCGGCAGCGACCCCACCTCTGTGTACCGGCCCCTCAGGGCTCTGATCCGTTTCCCGAAAGTGAAACTTGCGCCGGTCGCCTCACCGGCACTGAGCGCAGGACGGAGGCGCCGGGGGGCGACGCCGCCGACTCCCTTCGGCGAGGGTCAGAAACGACACAGTGAGATCTTCTCCCCCACGTAAGGCCCGGCAGCCGGACTGGAGGGGGAAGGCGCTGCGCTGTGGGCGAAAACACCTGCACAAAGCAGCAGCAGAGGGTGAAGGCGACTCCACCCGTTTGAGCAGCAAGACAGAGGAAAAGGATAAAGAAAGACAACATTTATGGAAAAAGACGTGTGTGTGTGTGTGAGTGTGTGTGTGTCTGTGTTAATCATATACAATATTGAAATTTGTTTAGTTTTCCACTTCCAAAAATTGACAATTTCCAGATTTTTATCTTCTTCAGAAGCACTGTGCTCTCTCCCTCTCTCTCTCTGCCCCCCCCTATCTATCTATCTATCTATCTATCTATCTATCTATCTATCTATCTATCTATCTATCTATCTATCTATCTATCTATCTATCTATCTATCTATCTATCTATCTATCTATCTATCTATCTATCTCTTTCCACTTCCACGTCGTCCTCTCTCTCTCTCTCTCTGTCCATCTATCTTTGTCTCATCTCCATCTATTTCTGTCTCTTTCTCATTTCTCTTTCCACCTTCCTCCTCCTTTCCACCCTCTCTCTCCCTCTCTCTCCCTCTCTCTCCCTCCCTCTGGCTCCTTCTCATCCCTCTCCCCCTCTCTCGCCTTCTCCCCCTCTCTCCCTCTACCTATCAATGGCCCTCATTCATCCCTCCTGTCCCACTGCATGCCTGTGTACCCCCCCCCCTCCCTCCCTCCCTCCCTCCCTGTCTCTCTCTCTCTCTCTCCCTCACACACACACACACACACACACACACACACACACACACACACACACACACACACACACGGCAATTCATTCCTGTGATATTTTTTCTGCCTGTACCTTTCCATGCCCCCTCCCTCCGTCGACTCGTATCTCTCCTCCATCTTTTCTCTTTTCCCCGTTTTTCGTTCTCTGTGTTTTTTTTTTTATTGTTTTATTTTAGTATTTAGATGCAGCTTAAGATACAGTTATGGCAGGGTACAGTATCGCGGGCCGAACGGCAAATTTCACTGGCTTTTCTATTCCAAGGAACAGAAAAATAATAAGCATCCGGGGGGGGAAACACAACTTTAAATACCCTGGAAACTGAGTTTTAGTCGGCGTGCGGCCTGCACCGCCCCCCCCCGTCCCGGGTGGTGCCGCCGAGGCCGCCCGACGGGGCTCCAAGGTGCGCTAATAACGCGCCATCTGCTCAAAGGCTCTTTAATTGAGTGTAGTTGTGCCAAATGGAGCAGATCTCGACGCTTCACCTACGGCGCTATATTTAACGGTGCTGAAACGCCGCCGGATTAGGAACAAGAAAAAAAAAAAATCGGAAAAAAGGAAAATGAGCGAGTGCTTGTTGAGATGATGGCGGGGCGACGCCCCGTGGACGCCGTTCACCGCGGTTGTGAAGATACTTCACTACCTTGTGATATTGAATGTTGCTTCTGTATTTCTATATGAGGAGGAACTTACGCGCAGGGCGGGGTTTTCCTTCTTTGTGAACCTGTGCTGTCAGCAGGCTGGGCGTGCAAGCGCACGGTTCGAGTCCAAGACGGAGCTCACCCGCGAGTGGGGCCGAGCTTCTCCGCCCCCAAAGCCTCTTTATCAATCATGAGGAAACGCCGCGGTGACTCCGTCCCGTGGACGACCCGTGGGAGGACGAGAGCGTTCCTGTTCCACGCCACGCCAGCGATCCCCCTCTTTGGAGAACCGTCCCACCGCGTTTTGATCCGTAAGGACACGACAGCCAACAAACGGCATTTACTCTGAGAAACGTAGGCATGGAAACATCAAACGACGGCACGTGTTTGACAAAACCTCATGAACTAAGGCGACGTTGGAACAGGGGTTGCGGCGCGTGGCCTCTTCCTGTGGTGGTTGTAGCGGGAAAGGAGAAGGATGTCATCAGGAGGGTGCTCAGGGCTGTGCTCCAAGCAGATGCTGCTAGTGTGTGTGTGTGCGTGTGTGTGTGTGTGTGTGTGTGTGTGTGTGTGTGTGTGTGTGTGTGTGTGTGTGCGTGTGTGCGTGTGTGTGTGTGTGTGTGTGTGTGTGTGTGTGTGTGTGTTGTGTCCACGGCTGAATGCAAAGGACTTGTTCTCAGGACAAATTAGTTCTGGTGTATGAGGTCAGAACTACATGGTAGCGCCTCCAAGCAGCGGGAAAGGGGCCTGGCAGCCGCCCGGGGGCCCCGCAAGAGCACCCCGCACACAATGCACCGCGGCCACAGAAGACCCCCCCAGCCACGCCCCCCACCCAGCCCAGAACCCCCAGGGCGACGCCCAGCAGGGCCCAGGGGTGCACACACCGGTCCCAGAGAGCAGGACATCACCCTTGCACAGGTACACCACACCCGCAGCTGCACAACCCGGGCCGCGGGCGGTGTCCATGTTTGACCGACACCATGTTGAAATGCCTTAAGCTGCTCTCTCTCTTTGTCTCTCCCTCTCCCCCCTCTCCCCCCTCTCCCCCCTCTCTCCCTTTCTCTCTCTCTCTGAGGTGGATTTTATTTATTTATTTATTTTTCTCTTCTTTCTTTATGTGTTTGTTTATTTTTTGTGCTTGTAGCGTTGGAATTGCAGTAAATACTACATGAGTTAAATACATGGTTTTGTTTTTTTTAAACTGTAACACACACGGCAGTTGTGCATTAATTGAACTGCAAACTACAGAGCTCACCCCACACGCAGACAGTAAAACACACTCTCTAATGTGCGCCCTGCCACTGTGCACAGACCTCACCCTCTCCCTCCCTCCCTCCCTCCCTCTATCTCTCCATCTCACCGCCCCCTCTCCTCCCTTTCCCTCGCTCTTCCTCGTGCCTATTTCCAGGCATGTGGTTAGTTGGGTGTGTTTTCAGAAGCCAAACCAAAAGTCACTGACCCATTCTCTGTCTGAATTCTTTCTTTTATTTTGCCCACCTTACCTTTTTCAAGGGTTTCCTTTACCTACCTCACACACACACACACACACACACACACACACACATACCCGCACCCACACGTACACACACACACACACACACACACACCCGTGTGCACGCATACACACACACACACACACACACACACACACACACACACACACACACACACACACACTTGTTCGTCCCCTGACCCCATGTCGGTGTGTGTGTTCTAATCGGGTGTGTGTGCGCTGCCCTGCCCAGTAACACAAGCAGACACACACACACACACACACACACGCACACACACACGCACACGCACACACACACACACACACGCACACACACACGCACACACACACACACACACACACACACACACACACACACGCACACGCACACGCACACACACGCACACACGCACACGCACACGCACACACACACGCACACGCACACACACACGCACACACACACGCACACACACACGCACACACACACGCACACACACACGCACACACACACACGCACACACACGCACACACACACACACACGCACACACACACGCACACACACACACACACACACACACATGCACACACACATGCACACACACACACACACACACACACACACTGCTGCTAATGACAACGTTCCACTTTGGGACGCACGACCACAACATGCTGCTCCTCCTTCTCTCCCTCCATCCATCCCTCCTCTCCTTCTCTCCCTCTATCCTTCTGTCCCACTCTCCCTCTATCATCTCTCCGTCCTCTATCCTTCTCTCCCTCTATCCTTCCCTCCTTCTCTCCTCTATCCTTCCCTCCTTCTCTCCTCTATCCTTCTGTCCCACTCTCCCTCCATCCATCTCTCCTTCCTCTATCCTTCATTCCTTCTCTCCTTCTCTCTTTCTAGCCTTCTCTCCCTCTATCCTTCTCTCCTTCTTTCCCTTTATCCTTCTCTCTCCCTCTGTCTCCCTCTTTTTATCTCTCTCACCATCTCCTTCTATTCCTCCCTCTTTCCCTCCCTCCCTCTATCACCATCCTCCTCTCTCCCGTGCCTCTATCTTTCCTTCTCTTTCTCCCTCCATCTCTCTCACATCTCCCTTGCTCTCTCTCCCTCCCTCTCTATCTACATCCCTCTATCCCCCTTTCCCCTCTCCTCTCCTTCTATTCCTCCCTCTCCCCCCCTCTCCCTCTATCTCCCTCTATATGTACCTCTCTCTATCTCTCCACCTCTATCCCTCTCTCTATCCGACCCCTCCTCCCTCTCCCTCCATCTATCTCTCACTCCCTCTCTCCTTCGCTCCCCTTCTCCCGCTGCCATCCAGATGTGTCAGCCGCGCCCCCTTCACCCTCTGACGACCAATTAAACCCTTGGTGCGTTCTGATTGGTCAGCGGCGTCGGAGCTCCGTTCCGTGGGTGGCTGAGGCCTGACGAAGCGGAATCTTGTGCTCCCTCCGTCCTTCTCGCCCTCAAATTACTGGTCGGGCGGACTGGAAAGGTTTATTAATTTGAAAAACACTGGTATTGGTCAGCTGTCATTTAACCATTGGGCGGGGCACCACCACCTTTGGCATCACCAGGCCGGCGCATCAGCCTTCTGTGTGTGAGGAAGTTTTATCTTTTAAAAAAGGTCAAACACGCCCGTCTCCTGGTAAGATGGCCGCAAATATCTGCCATGTTTCTGTTTCAGGGCCATGAAGTCACCCCTTTAATGGGTGTTGGTAGGCCCCTGGGTGCACTCCCGGGTTCTCTGGAATTCTCAACGACTTCAACAAATGTGGACACTCAGCAGATCGTGCGGCGTGTGCTGTCGCCGTGGCTACGTTCCCCCGTGCCATGTCGCGGAGGGGGTCGGCGAGCTGGAAAACTGAGCAAAACAGCATCTGAAGAGATGGACTATAACTCTATTTTTTGCGGTGTCTCTCACCGGTCAGGTTGGTGAATGATTTTAGTCACGGCTTGCCCCAATTCTATCAGCCATGCAGGACTTAAGGATCCACAAAAACACCCGTTTGCCTGTTAAATGCAGAGGTGGAAAATCCCGAATCAGGAAGTAAAATTCCACTCCGGGGATTTGAGTCAACCGTGTGCGTTTGCTAAAGAGCATCAAACCGGAGGCCCAACTGACCAGCGGAATCAGTTGCGGGTGGAGCTAAAACATGGCAGGGCTTTTACTTGCCGAACCTGGAATTTACCTGATTACCTTTAAAACCTTTGAGAGACGTTAACACCTCTTATAAGTTGTGAGATTGTGAAACGATGGTGTCTGCTCCCGTAGAAGCCACCAAGTCCGTTTGATATTAACCTTGTTTTAAGAAAAAACACATTTTATTTGCGATGCCATGGAGAAGCGCGACGCGACCCACAATCCCACAGTGTAACAGCGACGCCTCTCATTGGTGGAGCCCTTGAGTTGCCGTTACCGCAGAATTCTATGATGGTTGCCGTTACGTTTACCACAGGGCAACCATGATTTCAACAGTATTATTAACAATACAAACACGATAATAACGACGAAGGTTTGATTCCAGAAGACGCGCTCAACCATCATTGGAAAGGTATCACTCCAAATGGTTTATGGGATGAGTAGTTCTCCCGATCTAATGTTTCATGGTCACGGTTCATCTGGGAGTTGGTTGGTGTAATTCCAGGATTAGAACTCTTCATAGAAGCATTTTATGAAACGTCAATGGAGATAATGAATGGGAAATCCCTTCCGGAAACGGAGCCGTTCCAAAAGCGGCCGGTCACTGTTTAGCTCTATTGGCTGTTGACGAAGACAGGGTGTGGCAGTTTTATCTACCGCGCGCCACCCGAGTGGCTTGTTCGGGGACCTGCGGCACAGAGACACTAAAGTCGGGGGGTTGTAGACACCAGTTTCTTGTAGAGAGTGGGCAGGTTGGAATTAGCCAGGAGGAGATGGAACATGTCATGACACAGCCTCCTCTCCTGAGTGAGTGTGGGGATGGGGGTTTTACCTGCTGCTCGTTAGACCGATCAACCAGCAACAGGAATGCAGCCACACTGATCCCAATCACCTAGATCCAGGTCAGGTGCGGCTGCTCAAACCACACCATCCCCACACCACATACGGCTTGGGTAATATTTGAATTGTGAGACCTGTCGTGCTGAAAAAAGAGGATTACCACGGCTTTAATTATGGGATATGACTGACACCCCCAACAAACAGACCTAGTGTGCTGCCAGACCTCCACTGCCGCTCCGCTCCGTCCATGGGTACAAATATGATTCTAGCAAAAGAGTCGGAATCATATTCCTTAAATACACATCTGTTAGTCAGTTATTACATAGTGTTTGGATGCGCCGGTAAACAGGGAAACAGGCATCTCTGCCAGCTCGCCACTCGCCACTGTGTCTGCGACGGAGCCGTCGGTAGAACATTTTGAGCGAACGTGGTGATTATGATGCTGAAATATGGATCGCTGAGGCTTGGTCAAGACCTACTAACGCACACGCACACGCACAGGCGCACACACACACACACACACACACACACACAGACAAAAAAAGCTGAACGCAAACACATTCCAAATGTGTTTTTACACACTGTGGCATCGAACATAGATTTAGAACACGAGGCAGCCAGAACCACTCAGTCCATAAAAGCACACACACACACACACACACACACACACACACGCACACACATGCACACACACGCACACACACACACACACACACACACACACACACACACACACACATTCACGCACCCTGTCCCGTCTGTTCGGAAGTCCAAAATAAAACCCCCACAGCAGCACTCTGTGGGACGGCTTCCTCGACTCCTCCGAGTCCCTGTGGAAGTCTCCGCTGGTGGCTCCGTGTGCTCTGTGTGAAGAAATGTGGTGTGTGACCAGCCCCACAATGCATTTGATGTTTGATTTTGTTTGTGTTTTTGTTTTATTCCTTCTGTGTTCCTTCCTGTTGGTGGGCTCACAGTTCTATTCTGCTCAATTCTATTTTGTACCAATTTAACTTTTTCTTCTGCTCTTTCCTCCTCTTTCCTCTCCCCAAAAGCCCAGGGGCCGAGCACGCTTGGCAACTTTCTCCCCATGTCTGGGTGCCCTGTTTAAATTATACCCGTGTTTCCTTTTTAGTCTTCCAGTGTTGATATTTTTAGTAGGTATCAATATCGCCCCGTTCTGATGTCCGATGCATAATTACTGGAACCGGTGCGACGAGTTGATGGTTGCACGGTTGCACGGTTGCTCCTTCTCATCCTTGTTTCCATAGAAGTCGTCCTCGTTTCTGATGAGAGGGCAGCGCGTCGCGGCCTCTCGAAGACGCCAGTGGACGCCAGCCTATTTAAAATTTTCAAATAAAGACCACGCCTTTGATGTTCTCAAGCACGTTCCAGTTTTCTCCTCGTGTTTTCCGTGCAAAATCTCGGCGAGAAAACGTTGAATTCCTTCATTCTTTTGGCCAAGGCTTGTTCCAAGGACTTAAATACCTGCCATTGCAGAAAGGGTCTTCTCCGGGGCGTCCAGAACATGGCTCAATGTGCTCTCATCTCTCAGCTTTTTGGGAAGACGGTCACGGTTGAGATGCCCCTAAATTGTTTTGAGCGCATCACCCCCCCCGACGGACAGATAGCACGAAGGTTCCATTCATCGTGGCTTATTTATTACTTATTCCGTCCGTCCGTCCGTCCTCCGCAACCGTTCACCCAAGTCAGAGGAGCGGCAATCTCAGGATGATCCTCAGATCCTTCACACGCCGGCAAACGTACATCGTTTTTTTAATATACGATATGATTGTGTTTTTCGAGGCATTTCCGTAA
>NC_137193.1:5633476-5645976 GCF_960531495.2 Zeus faber | reverse complement strand
CCTGCGAGGCCGCCGGCAGCGGTTCCCAAGCTGGGGTCCGCGGCCCCCTAGGGGGTCCCCTCGCGGAAATTGCATTGGGTCCGCAGCAGAGCGAGAAAAACCCAAATTAAACGCGCAGTCAACGTCACGAATGATGGCGAGGTTTTAGTGTGTGTGTGTGTGTGTGTGTGTTTTGGGAGATTTGCACTTTTGTCCGCAAAGTTTAAATCAACTTTCCGTTTGGGGGGGGGTGCCAAGGGGGGCCGGACCGCCTGATCTATGAGGCACATTATCTGAAAGAAGGCCGTGCACTCCACATCTACTCCAGATAAATTGACGCACACGCCTTCAAAACAACAAATGACACTTTCTCAAGTCGCACCTTGGTGCCTGCCACGCGGGGCGTATTGAATGTTTCGTGAAACTCTCAACATTTTGACTTTTTTGTTTGTTTTTGTTTTTCTTGAATCGCCCGAACTGAAAGAGTCCTCTCATCTCCTCTTAGGGCAGAACCCACCGCAGGCTTCTTGACCCCTGCGACCTTTTTTTTTTTTTTATTCCTCCTAAAAATGGACACGAGTTGTGTCCTCGTCGTTCTGCCCAACCGTGTTTTGAACGGTTCGCCACTTCACTCGGAATTTGCAAAATGAAAACGTGCAGCTTTTAAGAGATCGACGCTCGGGGTGTCCCCTGCGGGCCTCGCGGCCGCCGTGTGCTTTGGCCCCGGTTCCAACTTTTTTTTTCAGGTGGCAAGGGGGCGATCGCACCTTCCCCTTCTTCTCCCGTGTGTGTTTTGGAGGCGGAAAGCGCAGACATTTTTGGCTTTTTTTTTTTTTTTTTTTATGAATAGGTTATTATGCGGGGCGCGGAGGGAGGGGGGGGGGCGAGTGCAAGGGGTGAATGCGTCGAGTGTCTCCAGGTCTATGTGCGCTTTGTACCGCGCTGTTTGTGTACCGTGCGCGTACCGCGGGCGTGCGTGCGTGCGTGTCGGCCTCTCGGGGCGTGCAAGTCGGAGCGCGGCGGGCGTGTGAATGCGACCCTCTGTCCGGCGCCCTCCGCTCCTTCGGCCGCGGACGCGGCGCTTCCCTCGCGGCCGCTCGACGCGCGGCGGGACCGTGACCGGCCGAGCCCGCGGGTCGCGGAGCGGCTCGTTTCCGGCTCGTAGACGCTTGTTTCCGGGGCGTGCGTGCGTGCGTGCGTGCGGACGGCGGCTCGAGCTGGCGATCCGTCTAAACGGCGGCGTGGAGCGGCGCCCCGCCCGGACGGGCACCGAACAAAAAACAAAAAACAAAAAAAACAGAACAGAAACAGAATCAAACGAACCCCCCCCCACCCACCCCATGCCGTCGTCGGGGGACGCGGAGAACAGAGCGGGGCGGGGCGGCATGAAAGGAGCGCTTGTTTAGGGGAGAAGGGGCAATATTTTCTCGACGTGATGCTCCCCATCCCCGTGTCAAAGAGCAGCCTGTCTCCCCCCTCCGTCAAACGCACCATAGACCTACTGTCCTGCGTTAACCCCGCCCGCCCCCGCTCCCCGGTGCTGAATGGAGGCACTATGAAGCCGAGCGGGCTTGACAGCGCCTCCTCAGTCCAGGTGCATACCTGCGGCCGTACGTCAGCGCGTCCGGGGCAGCTCTGCCCGCCCCGCGGCCGCAACGACCCAAACACCCAACTTCAAAAAAAACAAAACGGGTGTGAATCATTTTAAGGTTTCCTTTCTTTCTTTCTTTCTTTCTTTTTTCTTTCTCTCTTTCTTTCTTTCTTTCTTTCTTTCTTTCTTTCTTTCTTTCTTTCTTTCTCTCTTTCTACAGTGAAATGATAACATTCATTCTCACTGCTTATTTATAATAAATAATGCGGAACTTGTTTTTTTTTACAGTTCGTTCGTGTCGTTTGGTGGCGTAGATGCCCAAGGAGGGAGCGTGAATGAATAAAAATGCGGTAAAATCAGAATCTGCAGGCGGTTCCGCGCCACAGCTTCGACACCAAGCGCTTAAAAGGTTCGAATCCATCCCCTCCACCCCTCCTCGGCCTCTCCCGAAACGAGCCTGCGAGGGACGCCGCGCACCGGGGGCGGGGAGGCCGCACATGTGACTCTTTGGGGCCCTCAGGGGTCAACGCCCGCTCGGTCCCCTCAAGGCGCGGTGCCTCCGAACAAAGCACGGCGCCGTGGACGCCCTCTGGGGCACAACCGCAGCAACATGGCTCCCCCTGGTTTTTTTGTAGGTGATGATTTGGGGCTGTGTGTGCGTGCGTGCGTGTGTGTGTGTTTCTGTGTGTGTGTGTGTGTGTGTGCATGTGCGCGTGGGCGGACGCGTGTGTGTGTGTGTGTGTGTGTGTGTGCGTGTATGTGTGTGTGTATGTATGTATGTGTGTGTGCATGTGTGTGTGGGCGCACGCGCGTGTGTGTGTGTGTGTGTGTGTATGTGTGTGTGCGTGTGTGTGTGGGCGCACCTGTGTGTATGTGCATGTGTGTGTGTGTGTGCGTGTGTGTGTGTGTGTGTGTGTGCATGTGTGTGTGTGTGCGCAGACAGACGCCGCTCCTTCGAGGCGTTGGGTTTTTGGGAGAAGCTGTGTGTGAGGACAGCGGTGGAGCGAGCCAACTCTCTGTAATGACAGACTGTCTGCGTGTGATGCTATTCCCGCTCACTGTTATTTGGCTGCTCCCAGGGAGCCGGAGCGGGCGGGCGTGGGCCGCCAGCTGGCTTCTCCATGTGAGGTTACTTCTACAACTTCTATTTCCAGATTCTAACCGTGGCGACCCGGGCGGGCGGAGGAGAAAAAAAAAAAAGGCTGATTTAACCCCGCGCGTTCCTGATGCACCTGCTCTGGTTTGGAGCCACCGTGAAAGACACGGAAGGGCATCCAGCCCCTGCCTTCCTGGTCGGGGAATACGACCTCGCCAACCAAAAGGCAGTGTTGTTGCGATGTATTTACCCCGAGGAAGCTGCCGTGTGGGCACCTCATTTGGGTTGGAGAGTAATGGGTGGAGTCCCCTCATAAGAAGGCATGAGGAGGATCAGATTGTTCTTTTTTGTTAAAGTTATAGAACCAGGTAGATCTGATTCCCTGACATCACTCTTCAATTCTTTTTCCAAATCTGGGCTGTTCCAGTGGTTACCTCAATAATAATAATAATAATAATAATAATAATAATAACCTTTATTTGTATAGCATCTTTCATACACAGCATGTAACTCAAAGTGCTGTACATTAAAAGAACGCTGTCGGATTGTGACAATAAAAGCAAAGCAAAATGCATTTTCAAAGTATAAAAAAAATAATTTAAATAATGAAATAAATTCAAAACAGGGTGAGAATAAAGCAGACAAAAGTAGAAATTTGCATTTAATAAAATGGGTCAATATTGTAGGCATTTGGAGATTTGGGGTCATCAGTCGAGGCCAGGAAGGATCAATGCATGGTGTTCTCAGCGTCCGGCTGAGCGGTGCCTCTGTACCTGGGAGGTGGAGCGCCACGCCGGGACCGACCGCACGGGGAGGGGGGCGTGAAGGAACGCAGGGCGGTGGGGCTGCTCCGCCCCCCCGCCACTGCTCCAAGAGGCGGCGCAGACGTGGCTCAACCACACCGGGGCTGGCTGTGTTATTTGGGCTCTGATGGAGGCTGATGTATTCAGCATGACACCGGTGGACACAGACCGGGAATTTGAAATAAGGAGTTTTGGTTTTTTGGTTTGTGGAGGAAGTAGGAGAGCCAGGGTCATCATCTACATCATCATCAATGTACTGAACACACTCACCTGCTCTCTTATGTCGCTGTGTCTCCTCAGAGAAGGGTTAGGGCTGGTGTTAGGGTGTCGTCCATGTCCAATGGGACATTTTTCGGACGATTGCGATTTGGAAATAATGGGCCGTGGGAACAATGGCATGCAACCACTCTCCCACCAGAAGCCATCGCTGTCGCTGCTGGGCATAACCCTAACCCATATTTTAAAGTGACAAGAGTTAGGCTCAGGGTTAGGGCTAGGGTTGGGATTAGGGTTAGGTTGTCTGAGAAAAGCGGCCTACCCAGTACACGGTGGAAATTGCACTCACACTTACGGTTAGGGTTAGGGTTAGGGTTAGGGTAAAGGTTAGGGTAAAGTTTAGGGTAAAGGTTAGGGTTAGGGTAAAGGTTGGGGTAAAGGTTAGGGTAGAGTTTAGGGTAAAGGTTGGGGTAAGGGTTAGGATAAAGTTTCGGGTAAAGGTTAGGGTTAGGATTAGGTTAGGTTCGGTTACATTTCACTGCAAATATCTCCTTTACCTTTTCCAACGGCCACATTTCTAACAGAGGTTAGCCTGCACATCAAGGGTTATAAATAAATACTGACTATAGAGCCGCACATAGGAAATTATAAGTTGCAGTTGGTTATTCTTAAACGTCTGGTCAGCTGGATGGAGGGATGGAGGCATGGAGGCATGGAGGGATGGGGGATTGAGGGGTGGAGGGATGGATGGATGTAGAGCTGGGGGTGGAGGGATGGAGGGATGGGGGGTGGAGGGAGGGAGGGATAGGAGGAGCACTGTACTTTATCATTAAAACCTTCCTCTCCGTGGCACTGGCTCTCTGGTGGCTTTTCTGGTTTCTCCATCTGGTTTCCACGTCACATCCCGTTATTCGGGATGTGACGTGGGGTTAGGGTTAGGGTTAGCGTTAGTTTAGGTAAAGGTTAATTTAGGTTAGGGTTTGTTTAGGTTAGGGTTCGTTTAGGTTAGGGTTAGTTTAGGTTAGGGTTAGGGTTGGGGTTAGGGTTAATTTAGGTTAGGGTTGATTTAGGTTAGAGTTAGGGTTGGGGTTAGGGTTAATTTAGGTTAGGGTTCATTTAGGTTAGGGTTAGTTTAGGTTAGGGTTAGGGTTGGGGTTAGGGTTTATTTAGGTTAGGGTTAGTTTAGGTTAGGGTTAGGGTTAGGGTTAGCGTTAGTTTAGGTAAAGGTTAATTTAGGTTAGGGTTTGTTTAGGTTAGGGTTCGTTTAGGTTAGGGTTAGTTTAGGTTAGGGTTAGGGTTGGGGTTAGGGTTAATTTAGGTTAGGGTTGATTTAGGTTAGAGTTAGGGTTGGGGTTAGGGTTAATTTAGGTTAGGGTTAATTTAGGATAGGGTTAGTTTAGGTTAGGGTTAGGGTTGGGGTTAGGGTTTATTTAGGTTAGGGTTAGTTTAGGTTAGGGTTAGGGTTAGGGTTAATGTAGTTTAGGTAAAGGTTAATTTAGGTTAGGGTTCGTTTAGGTTAGGGTTAGTTTAGGTTAGGGTTAGGGTTGGGGTTAGGGTTAATTTAGGTTAGGGTTGATTTAGGTTAGAGTTAGGGTTGGGGTTAGGGTTAATTTAGGTTAGGGTTAATTTAGGTTAGGGTTAGTTTAGGTTAGGGTTAGGGTTGGGGTTAGGGTTTATTTAGGTTAGGGTTAGTTTAGGTTAGGGTTAGGGTTAGGGTTAGCGTTAGTTTAGGTAAAGGTTAATTTAGGTTAGGGTTTGTTTAAGTTAGGGTTAGTTTAGGTTAGGGTTAGTTTAGGTTAGGGTTAGGGTTGGGGTTAGGGTTAATTTAGGTTAGGGTTGATTTAGGTTAGAGTTAGGGTTGGGGTTAGGGTTAATTTAGGTTAGGGTTAATTTAGGTTAGGGTTAGTTTAGGTTAGAGTTAGGGTTGGGGTTAGGGTTAATTTAGGTTAGGGTTAATTTAGGTTAGGGTTAGTTTAGGTTAGGGTTAGGGTTGGGGTTAGGGTTTATTTAGGTTAGGGTTAGTTTAGGTTAGGGCTAGGGTTGGGGTTAGGGTTAATTTAGGTTAGGGTTAGGATTAGTTTAGGCAAGGGGTTAGTTTAGGTTAGGGTTTGTTTAGGTTAGGGTTAGTTTAGGTTAGGGTTAGTTTAGGTTAGGGTTAGGGCTCTAATCTCATTGTGCATCCAGTGCTGGGGTGTTTGTCTGGTGGATATCTAGATTTGTGTTTATTTATTTGTTTTTTTCTAAATGACCCCTTCACTTTTTTATCACTAATAACCAGTCTCACAAATCAGATTTTGATGCAAACGTCCGACGGGAGCAGCAGAACAGTAACATGCGGATTGACCATCCATCACCAGGGACTCAACCCTTTGAGGAGCTGAGCGCTGGGATCCCAAATGACATCATAACTACTTTCCTTCTACGTCGCCGCTGTAACCTGCACATGACAGTAATTCATCAATAAGTCACGCATTTGAAACTTGAAATGAGTGTTTGTTAAGTTCTTTCTTCGGAGAGGTCTTTTTGTCGACAGATTGCAACGTCACCAAATGAGCTGCTACCGAGGTGCCCCCCCCCCGTAACAATGTGCTTGTTGTGTAAAGGTTGGAGGTCAGAGGTCAGAGTGTCAACTGGAGTGTGTGTCTGGTATTTGGCATCACTGTACGAGACGCAGAGAGGGGTGCATACACATGCACACATGTGGCACTTTCAGTTGCATGCAACGCACACATGTGTATGCAACGCATACACACACACGCACACACACACACACACACACACACATACACACACACACACACACACACACACACAGGCACACACACAGTCTCTAATCTAGATAGATGAACACACACTTACTCTTTGTGTTTCTCTCATAAACACACGCATACACACATCAAAACACACATGTTTCGTATCTCACATTTACACATATTATTATTATTATTATTATTATTATTATTATTATTATTATTATTATTATTATTATTATTACATTATTATTTGTAGTAGTAGTAGTAGTTGTTATAACCAAATAACAATAGTAATAATATAATAATAATAATAATAATAATAATAATAATAATATTCATAATAATAACCTCCTTTATTAACATGTTTAATTTACAACATGCAACTGAAAGTGCCTAACATAAAGAGAAGGCAAAACAATAATAACAATAATAATAATAATAATAATTATTATTATTATAATTATAATTATTTAACTGAACTGTTCAGGGATAGTATGTATACATCTATATATAGTATAATCAATTAGATATCCATGCGTTTCTTTGCATAGGTGGCTATGTATGTATTGTGTACATTGTGTATGTGTGTGTGTGTGTGTGTGTGTGTGTGTGTGTGTGTGTGTGTGTGTGTGTGTGTGTGTGTGTGTGTGTGTGTGTGTGCGTTTGCCTCTTGTCAGCTCTGCAGCGTCCTGGCGGCTTTGGTGTTTGTCCAGATTGCGTTTGGACAGGAGCGCACGCTGTTTGTTTTTGGTCAGTTCAGACACACTGTGTGGACCCAGTGTGTCTGAACTGAACTGGGATTTATTTATCTTGCATGGACGTGTGTGTTTATCTGTGTGTTCTGTGTTTTCTGACACACGCACACACACACACACACACACACACACACACACACACAGGCTCACCAGTAAAGGCGTGGCGTGCATGCTCGCAGGAATGTGAGTATTTGTCTGTGTTTGCACCAAGCGCTGCTGCCCAAACAAAACACCGTCTCATCATGGATTACACACCCTCATTAAACTGGTTTTTTTTTCACCTCTGTCTGCAACTGGAGCGTTTCTGGCTCAGCACCCCCTAGTGGCGGCTGTGGGAAACTACAGTACCCACGAGAAGCGGGATTCAAGTCAAGCGCTGTTCAAGAAGCTGGGGTGTAAAAGTGTGTGTAAGCATATTTTGCCCTACATCCAGTATGCTGGTGCTGTGCACGTAGGGCCATCAGACTCTAACTCTTCACGTGCATTTGCGTAGTCTGTGGCACAGCATTTTTATGTTGTTGGGTGGAGTAAAAAAGCCATTTTATTCCCCATTTGGTTAATCCATTTTGATATGAATAAATAACAAGGAACGGTCCATTTACTCTGCACTCACCCGGGTCTCAACACACTTCCCCGTACAGTGGTAAAAGTGCATCTGATAACAACCGGCAGGGTGTGGTGCTGGGGAAGGCATCGGGGCGGAGCTCCGTGTGTGAGGGCTCAGGCTGAGGGTCCCGGGGGTTCCCAGTTCTCCCTTTGCAACGGGCGTGCGTTCCCCAACGGCGATGCGTGCCCACCCGTCGGAGCCACTGCAGCGCGCCGCCCTGAATTGGCCGGCGTGTTTGGGTGGAGGGGCCGCACCCATCTGACAGCGGTTAGGGGTTCGAGAGAGCGACAGAGCGGAAAAGAAGGGGAAGAAAGAGGTTAAAGAGGGAAGGAGGGAGCAGGTTTCCCCCCAGATGACTGGTTTCCTTCCTTGTCGACTTTCATATTTGCCACTCATGGCAACCTCATAGCTTTAGGTGTGTGTGTGTGTGTGTGTGTGTGTGTGTGTGTGTGTGTGTGTGTGTGTGTGTGTGTGTGTGTGTGTGTGTGTCAGCGTGTGTTATTTCTGTGGGTGTGTTTTTTGTCACACTGCCTCTCGTGTACTTGTGGTCAGGTTTGGGGGGGCCCCTGGCGCAGGGAGGTCCCCCGGCGCAGGAAGGGCCCCCGGTGCAGCTGGGGGGCCGAAAGGGGGGAACAGATGGGTACATTGTACTGGGGGGTCCCGTGCGGTGCAACATGATCCAACACAACCCTGCCCACTGCCCACTGCCCACTGTCCACTGTCACTCCCTCCATCCTTCTATCCCTCCCTCCCTCCATCCCTCCATCCATCCCTTCATCATCCCTCCATCCCTTCATCCCTCCCTCCATCCCTCCATCCATCCCTTCATCATCCTTCCACCCCTCCATCCATCCCTCCCTCCCCCTCTCCATTCCTCCCTCCCTCCCTCTCTCCATCCCTCCACCACTCCCTCCATCCCTCCCTCGCTCTTCATCTTCACCCCTCTTCCACCCTCAGTTTCTACCTCCCTACTCACTTCCCCCCCTCTCTCCCACTCTACCTGTCTGTTTCTCTCTCCCACCCTCTGTCGCTCTCTCACTTTCTCCGCCTGTCTTTCTCTCCCCCTCTGTCGCCATGTTTCTGTCTGTTTCCCCTTAAATAAATGCAAAATAGATCAAAGATCGGCAGCAAATAATGAACACGATCTATCTATCTATCTATCTATCTATCTATCTATCTATCTATCTATCTATCTATCTATCTATCTATCTATCTATCTATCTATCTATCTATCTATCTATCTATCTATCTATCTATCTATCTATCTATCTATCTATCTATCTATCTATCTATCTATCTGTCTGTCTGTCTGTCTGTCTGTCTATCTATCTATCTATCTATCTATCTGTCTGTCTATCTATCAATCTACTGAGTATGAGTGCTCGATGTGGTTTATTGCAAACGTCCATGGCCAGTTTTAGGCCACGACCCACGGTTTAGGAAACCCCTGCTGTGCAAAGTGCTGTTCCTGGTTCGCATCATGGCTTGTCGTCTAACTGCTAAAGCTACAATGACAGCCGCATGGCACTGGGGACAAGGCCTTTATCCAAAACTTCATCGCAGTGGGTGCGGGGCCCCCAACCCTTCCCTGTTTTGCTGATGCGTCTGCTGGTGTGTGAAGTGCCTGGAGAGGACTTTTATGTGGCTGGTAGAATAACAAACGGCAGCAAATGGGGGCCGGCCGCGGTGTAATCTCACCATCGTGGGTTTAATCCAGGCCATGCTTGGCCGCCGCTCTTTTTTACGACAAAGAGTTCCACGGCAGCGCTTGTTATAAACAAACCAAACTTCCTGCTCAGGGCTAAATGAGCCCTGAGGCACGCCTCAAACATGGAGTTCCGCCAACTCTGACACATGCTCCCATGAAGCTGTGTGAGCGTGACACAGCTCAGGACCTTCTCTGCGGCGCGAGAAAAGCGACCAGCCGCCATCTAATCCACGACTGCACCCTCCACTCTTTCAATCATCTCAAAAGAGAGATCTTGTTGCAATGAAATCGGATTTCCCATTCTTCATTGAAGCAGTGTTAAAGTGACAGAAGACAGAACACCTGGTGTTGTGCTGGACATTCCAAAATTTGGGATGGAGGAGGCTGTAAAATGTCTTTATTTCTAACTGAAAACACCGCAGCGGTTTCCAGGGCCCTCCGACACAGGGACACAGGCGGTGGGGTTGAAAACACACCGCTTTATTGTCGAGAGTGGGCTGATTGCTCTGACGAGTAACAGCGGTACAGCCGCCCTAATCATGGGCCCAATTACCGAGACCCAAGACAGGTGGGGCTGCTCTCAAACCACACCACCCCCGCACCGCACACTCTTAAAAAAACAATTCATTTGGCTGCTGGTGACTCGTATTAGTGATATTATTTAGTTTGTCCACACTTGTCAGTGTGTGTGGAATCTACAGCACAAGGTGTCTAACTTCTCTCCGGTATACTATTTATAAACAGTTAATATATATGTACATATATATATATATATGTATATGTATGTATGTATGTATATATATCAGGATATGATATTTTAGCCATACCTTAAAGTATACTGAAAGTATGGATAGAAAAGGCAGCTCCCTCTGTTGTCGACTGGAGAGAGAGAGAGGAAATGCATTTAGAGACCGCTTTCTGGTTGCTATGGCAACTAAAAGCACTTACCGATACCTTGCCGAGAGACTTCTCGGCACCTACATCGAGCGCATGTGAGGGATTGAACCGGCGACCCGCAGGTGACCAGACAACCTGCCGCAGAGGGTGAAACCCGAGTTTGTTGGTGCTTATTATTTACCCCCGCTGCAATACTTGAGGAAAGGTAGGAAAACATGGGACTTGGAGGTCGTATCAGAGGTCGTATCAGAGGTCGCATCTCCACTTGACCGGTGACAGGCGGGGTGGTTTTTGGAAACCGCAGACGAGCTTTCCCGACGACGTTGGAATTCGTGGCGCTCACCAACTTCTCCTCCCCCCCAGAACCGGTGGACGTCCTGCGGGCCCTCCAGGTTCCCTCTCTCCCCGAGGGCGTGCGAAAGGTCCCCGGCTTCTGCACGTCTCGCCGCGCCGGCATCCCTGACCACGCCTACCGCATCACCAAGAAGGCCCAGATCTCTGCCCCCACCAAGCAGCTCTTCTCAGGTAGGCCTCTCCCGTCGCCCAAAACTCACGGGACCGGGGTTTTAAGACTAAACCGTGGTCGCTCACCCCACACAAACAATTTTGGCTCCGAGATACAAACCTGAAGGAATGTTTTAACGTGGCCGCATGTTGTGGCGCAGTGATTCGGACGACGGACGCCATTTGAACAGATTTAGTATCTGGGACCCAAATATGAAAATCTTTTTATTGTTAGAAATAGCCAAATTAATGTTTTTATTAATAGACAAATAAATAAATAAACAAACAAACAAACAAACAAACAAACAAATAAATAAACAAACAAATAAATAAACAAACAAATAAATAAATTAACGAATAAACAAACAAACAAACAAATAAATAAATAAACCAATAAATAAATAAACAAATAAACAAACAAATAAATAAACAAACAAACAAACAAATAAATAAATAAGTATGTAAATAAATAAATAACAACAAAAAAATATATATGTATGTACAATATATATATATATATTTTATATATATATATATATTGTATATATATTTACAAAAGACATAGAATTATATATATATATATATAATTCTATGTCTTTTGTAAAAATAACAGAAAAATATATATATTTACGGATAAAAAAATGTTTCTGATTCTGCTTAAGTGCATTGCTTTTACTACAATATCTTGGCACGTGAGTCATTTTCCGAGGAATTCCACTGAATAACTGACTTCATGAAACAAAAAAACCCCCCAAGATTTAAGAGGAAATATTTCAGCGTCTGGGAAGGACTCCAGGTCTTTATGTCTGCATGTACAGTACACATTTAGTTTAATGGGGAAGGCGGCGCTGCAGAGTTAAGTGCCGGTAGTCACAGACTGCGACACACTGCTGGTGTGTGAGAGTTTAATTACACGGTGCGAGGCAGCGAGTGCGGTTTCAACTGAACCAGGAGAACCATAACAAATTAAGTTGAGGCTTCTGTCTCACGCCGCGGGGAAAGCGGCCTTTTGGAGACCCTGGGAAGTGGCAGCTCGTTTCAGCGGCAGTTTGAATTCCCTCCTCCGCCTCCTATTCCATCCCCATCCATCTCATCCTCGCCTCTTCTCCTTTCTTCACCCAGCGACGCTCAAATATTCCCTTTTCGGGATGGTTTAAAAAGTTATTTAAAGGTCACGTTGCTTTTTTCAATAAGATTTTTTTTATACATTTTTATAATATATAATAATGAATAATATTTTAATCCCAAGGTCAGATAGTGTGCAGGAGTCTCTTTCTTTTTTTTATGATCTCATCCTGGTTTTATGGAGAGCCTCAAGCCTCCACTCAAGACCCAATCCCTTGAGACCACGGTTTAGTCCATCCACAAGCCATGGGACATGAGAATTCGACCGGATTAGATCAGTCCATCAGCAGAGCCTTCAAAATGGACACGTAACAGCAAGGGGGTTCCACTCGAGCCGGACAATCCTGGTCCTTTCCCGCCGCGCCGCCCCGCTGAGTTTACCTCGCCGGCCCTCCCTCCCCAGGTCGTTTCCCGGAGAACTTCTCCATCATGGCCCTGGTGAAGGCCCAGGCGGGTCTCCAGGCCT
>NC_137193.1:5543476-5625976 GCF_960531495.2 Zeus faber | reverse complement strand
CATTGTGTCTCAAAACATCCACTCTTGTCTTTCTCCTTCTGTCCATCCCTTGTTTGTGCTTTTCCTCCCCTCCCAATCCCTTCACGTATCTCTCCTCCTTTCTGTTCCTCCTCCTTACAATGCACACCCTCACACAATCGCAACAACCCCATCGACAAAAAAACACGGAAAACAGAAGAAGACAGCCAATGGAAAGGCTGCCCCCACTAAACCTGCCCCTGCCAAAGCCAAGCCCACGCTGGCTAAGTCAATCAAGGTGGCGACACATAAACTTGTAGTCAAACCCCCTATGCCCACCAAAGCTCCCAAGCCTGCCGCGGTCAAATCAACCAAAGCCAAGCCCACCGCAGTAGAGCTCCTCCTGTCCAAGATCAAACCCACCATAGTCGTCAGGTCTAAGTCCATGGCAGCACCCGCTAAGAACGGTAAATCCACTGCTCAGAAGAAAGTGAACGGTGCGGCTAACGGAAACGGAAATGGAAAAGCAGCCTCCGTCAAAGTCAACGTGAATGGCAAGGCCGCAGCTGAGAAAAAGATAAATGGAAATGGAAAAGCCTCAGCGGAAAAGAAGGCCAATGTCAAGGTGACAGTGGAGAAGAAAGTCAATGGTCAGGCTAATGGCAATGGCAAGGCAGCTGTTGTGGTTAAAGTCAATGGTAAGGCTGAGGTCAAGGCTAACGGCAACGGAAAAGCCGCCGCTACGCTAGATAAGAAAGCTAACGGTAACGGTGCTTCAAAGCTGGCTAAAACTGAAACCACTAGTAAATCCAAGGTTGAGAAGGTTGTTGTCAAAGTAGAAAAGACTGTTGTCAGCGCCGCAAAGTCAGCCGCCAAAGTAGAAGTAACCAAGGCACCTCCGAAACCAACCAAAGTGCCAAAACCTCAACCCACAAAAGCCGCAAAGGCTTCGGCCACTAAAGCTCCCGCTGCCAAAACTCAAGCCAAGGCAGAGGTCAAAGAGGTCATCAGAGTTAGAACTGTGGTCAACAAAGTCCCCCTGGTCAGAACGACGGTCAACAAGGTAGAGAAAGTGAAGAGCGTGGCGCAAAAGACTCCGGTCGCCAAGAAGCCTCCCACGTTGGCTCCCTTTCTCCCGACTCCCCCGAAACCAACAAGATCGAGGGCTGGGGTGGACCTCCACAACGTCAAATCCCAGCACAAACCGTTCCCACCCTTTGGCAAGACTGCGCTGAGCGGCACCACCATCCAAGCCAAGAAAAACGGCAACGGTTATCAACAGGTACAACAGCAAGGCCTGCGATCGGGGGGAGGGGAGGGGTGGGGGTCTGTAGAGCTGAATGTTCCATCTGTCCCAGCTGGTTACTAGGTTCCTCCCAGGGTCGACTGCAGCGATTGGGGTTTGGAGTTTCGGTCCAATGACGTAGACGACCTGAAACCTAAAAGCAAATTGTATAACCCTCATTGATATATTAACAGGAACTAAGAACAGAAGTGTCGGTGATTCCATCAAAATGGAAAGCGATATAACTCTAAGGCCAAAATGTCCAATCTGGTATCCGTGACAATGCATCATTGATTGATTGATAGTCACATTACAGTAGATTAAGTGCGAGCTTTAAAGTACACCCATTATGGGGTCTTCAATGTGGAAGTTGGCTCATTCCAACCTGGACTTCGATCCAGGTTTTAGAAGTCTATATTCATATAAAGAGCACATGTTTTGCAATATTGACAACCACGTGTCAGTGACAGGGCGGAGCATGGCCTGTACACCACCGTCCGTTGAATCCGCCCCCATTCAAGTCTGTAAAACCCGGATCCCAGGACCTGGACTTAACCGAGGCCTGCCCTGTGTTTCTAGTGAAGATTTGAGTGTGGCAAAATCAAATGAGCGAGCGTGGGCCGCTGCCCCGCCCGGCAACAGTGTATTCCACACACAGTGCAAGCAACACGACGCAACACCACCTCTTCACCTCCTCTGTCATTCTCTTGTTTTCCCCCTCTGTGTCTTTCCTCTGACACTCGTCTCCCCGTCAACGTCATATTTAATACCAAATATGAATGAAGCAGCCTCACAGAACTAAGCGGGCTTTGCGTGTGCTTACATAGGAGTTCAATGGTATCTCTACGTGCATGGTGACTGACCGCGGGGTCAGGGTGCGTGACGGACAAACACGGTCCGCCATCGCAAAGACGTTCATGGGTAAAAGTTGTTATGCTTCCAGCAACTGTTCATTGATTGAACTCGGCTCTGTGAGGCTGCCGATTTGGGTTTGCCGCTCCATTTCTGGTCTTTGGTGCTAAACTAAACATCCCCAAACATCAGTCGATGATGTTTCCATCACACGGGATGGCTAGGCTCAGAGGCTGAGGGCCATACTTCCCACATCAGTAAAAGCCGACACGAGCCTTTCATTAACCTATCATGGCATTGTGGGCTTTTCAGAGCCAAACGTGTTCAATGATACAGCGATGAAGAAATTTCACCGAAGTCGTCTTGATTCCTCCCTAAATCTTGCGCACGGCACGATTTATAGGCGTCAAGGTGTGGGGGCTTGGTGAAATTTCTTTCCTAAGGGCAACCATTTTATATCTTTGAAAATGTGAGTTGCCCCGCAAAACAAAACACACCGGCACTCACTATTTTTATGATGTGTTCCATCCTTTTCTCTCGACTCATCTCATATCGCCTTTAAACTAACCACACTCTTCCAATCGAATCTGCTTACTTCCTCCCTGCTCCCCACCACTTCCTGACCATCTTGACCAATCAGGATGTAGATACTGAGTATTCCGAGGCGGGCCACACCCCCACAGAGACGGAATATTATTATGAGGAGGAGGCCCCGCAGCCAGAGGGTGAGGTGATTGGACAAGAAGCGACCACTGGCCAGGTAACCAACAACTCAAATGTACATCCCGAACGGCACGGAGGAAGCATTTGTGTAGAAACTGATAATATCACAGATTGAACTTATTTCAGGAAGCATGTTGCGAGAAACAGGAAAGTGCATTTGACTCATTTCGTTTCGTTAGCTTTAGCTCCGTTTTGTATTTTTCCAGTAATGGAAGGGAATTCAAACACTTTAGCGACGCCAAAACCCAAATCTTGCAAAACCTTCGCAGCGTAGGACAGGAGGAAGGCGCTCCGACGCCGCCGCAGGTCCCACCTCCGGTGGAGGAAGAGGGTGTGGCGGTGAGGCCGCTTTGCCGTCGTTTTGACCACGTGGTAGCAGTGGTGACGGGCCCCTGACGCCGCAGCTCTGTGGAGGCGCGATAGAAAAGCCTCACCTCAAAGAAGAATGCACCGGCGTTCACCCGCTGTTTGTATCATCCGACGTTCCCCCGAGCGCCTCTCGTTTTCTCCCACAGCGAGGCTGCGCCCCCTTCGTGTGCTGAGTTGGTCCGTTTTCCATACTGAGATGAAAGCAAAGGGGCCTCGCGAAAAACGGGGGCGGGGCGGTCGCGTTGGAATGTCCGATGTACAAAGTCGACCGAGGTGAATATTACGCATTCTTCTTTGACGCGGAACCTGACCGCCTGTTCTCCCGAGCGTTGTGGTTGCCGGCGACGCGTGCCCTTCTTGGTGACCGTTCACACCGTGACCATCGGGAGCATCTTGACGTCATGGCGGGCCACCTTTCACTGTGTCTTTCCTAATCGGGCCAAAACTCGCGATTCAACGCGATTTAACGATATAACTCGAGCATTCCATTTGGTTTGTACTTTTAAAGAATCATGACGCGCCGCGGTGCATGTTAGACAGTCGTTTCGCTGCTCCTGCAATTCTGCATTTCTTTGTCTTGTTGTGGCGGTTTTGCACCGTAGGAGCTGGAGCGAACTAGATGCTTCTGTCAGGTTTAAATCTGGTACGGTAAGTCAAATAGAAAAATAACATAGTTGCCATGGCTTTGTGTAGCGCCGGGGCCGCTTGGTGTTTTCACAAAGCGAAACGTCCGGAACCAGTCTTGTGTGCTTTAGCTCGTCGAAAATTGTACATTTGAGATTATTTTTAAACCGGCAAAGAACAAATAAAGAATTTTTTTTTTTTGTTTTTAGTTCTTGTATTGACATAGTTAATACGAGTGCAAATTTTGGAAAGATCCCTTTAGAAATCAACACAGAGCACACAAGCTGGTGACAAGTTTTAGGAAAACAGACCTTATAACGCAAAGTCCCAGTCCGGTCACATGTCAGTTTGCTCCATATGTCACAGTTTGTTTGTTAAATGAAGGTAAGAATCTCACTTTTCTTTATATATTCCCTCCTCTTCAACTCCCTTCTCTCTTTCACTTTCTCGCTGCACCTTGGACTTGGGCTCCTCCCATTTTCACCGCTTGGTCATCTCCCCGTTTCCTCAACTCTTTCAACTCTCTTCCTCCTTCTGCGTTAATCCGTTCACTCGGAACGCCCTCTCGTCCGGCTCCATCTGTCCATCCCTCTCCGGTAACCCCGCCCCCAAACCGACCCCACCTTCTACGCCCGACCCTGACCCCTGACGCCAGGTGGAGCCGAGCGCCACAGGGGCGGAGGTCGATGGCGTCAAGGCGGGCGGCGAGGGCGAGGCCTTCACCGAGGAGTACGTGACCGGGGACGTGGGCCTGAAGGAGTACGACTACGCCTACAGGGACTACAGCGACCCCGAGGCCCGCCAGGTGGAAGTCAACATGGGCCCCGCCCTGTCCGCCGTGACAGACGAGGGAGGCGTAAGTCGTTCGGCGCTTCCGAAGCAAATAACACTAAAAACACAAACGAATGAATCATCATTTCAACCGGCGCCGGATTGAAAAGAAATGTTCATCCAAATGCCTCCGGCTCACCTTATTTATTCCCCATTTTGGATTCTTAGATTTCATTTCGTTCTAGCACTATATTTACCGTATGTCCTCAAATAGTGAGCGGGGCCCTTTATTTACCTCAACTGCAGAGGCTACCGGGCCTTTTTCAGAAGCAGGCTTATATTAGAGGCAGGCTGTTAAAACAAATTCCCTCTGTTTAATGAGTATATTTGATCATATTTTAGGATGCATTTTAAATCAAACCTCCGTCTGGGTGCCATTCCATGCAAACACATGAGTGGTGAAAAAAAGAAGCTCCTAGCTACTCTCAAAGTCTCACTTGTGGTGGGAGCAGACTCGGGGGAATAACAGTTTTCCGAGTTTCCCTTGAATGCAGCACTTCCTGCTTTGGAGCGTTGGAGAGCGAGAGCGCTCAGAGCGAGGCCAGAAGCGATCTGCGATCTGATACGCAGCACTAGGAAACGGAGTCAATTAAATACTCTGCAATAAAAACACACTGTTTTTATTTGCTTTCTTTGGGAGTGGAGCTCCGCAATGGAACAGCTCTGCAGCTCCGATCAGTTTTTCCCCCGGCCCGTATTTGAGGCAGGCTTTCATTTGTTCGTGTCGACCACACCCCCGGCATTTATTAAAGGCCTGGTTTTTATTTGACTACCGGTTTATATTTGAGGAAATACGGTATATATATGTATACAGTATATTGCTTGTATTTTTTTAAATGCTGTATAGATTGTTATTTTTATTTTCTGTTATTCCTATTTTTCATATATATATATAATGTGTACTGTACAGTGCAATATGTACAGTATGTGACGAATAAATCTTGAGAATCCTGGATCTTGAGTGAGTAGGATCGGCCAGGAGGCGATTTGAATGAATAAATGCAATTACGGCTTTGATCTGGCGCACGCATCAGCGGTTGAAATGAGATGCATACGGTGCTGTGCCCCGCCCCACGGTAAAGCCCTCCCGCATCGGTACGTACGGGTGGAGGCGTCTCAAACCACAGTTGGGAGAACGTGGCTGGTTTGACTTGGAAGAGGCCTTTTCTCAGCGCAGGGCTCCATGTGGAGCCATAGAAGCTGCATTAACAGGAAGGTTGGCTGTTGGCTTATGGACCATGCCTTTACACACAAAATAAAAACAACAGGTTTCAAGTTGGTATTAAACATTGCAGTATGCAATATAACACGTCAAAATACAGTTTCAACGATGAAGGAAGAGATGCATTAGCAATGCATTTCAGCTTTTATTGGTTGTGTGTGTGTGTGAATTGTACTTTGTGTCGGCTTGTTGTCCAAACGCAAGTCGATTTATCTTTCTCTTTTCATGTGAAATGCACAGGAATATAAGTTGACTCTGTTGTATATGTAAGGTGCACGATAAGTCCAACGCTCCGTCTTCAAAGCTTCCCTTCGACGACGGTAAAGGTGTCGTGGAAAAGAGACGATAACTTCAAAACATTGAAAAACATTGTTAGATAAAACGATTGAACTATGAAAACGTGTGTGTGTGTGTGTGTGTGTGTGTGTGTGTGTATGTATGTATGTATGTATATGTGTGTGTGTGTGTGTGTGTGTGTGTGTGTGTGTGTGTGTGTGTGTGTGTGTGTGTGTGTGTGTGTGTGTGTGTGTGTGTGTGTGTGTGTGTGTGTGTGTGTGTGTGTGTGTGCCTCTGTACTGACTGCGTTGTGTTGTTGGCTACATGTGTGTTTTCCTCAGGCTGCGGTCAGAGCCCAGAAGGGGGAGAAAGGGGAGCCGGCCGTCCTGGAGCCTGTGAGTGATTTCCACAGTTATTTAAGACTCTGCCCTGCATAGTACTAGAACACGCCTTGACACCTGAGAGCCCTGCATAGTACTAGAACACGCCTTTACACCTGAGAGCCCTGCATAGTACTAGAACACGCCTTTACACCTGAGAGCCCTGCATAGTACTAGAACACGCCTTTACACCTGAGAGCCCTGCATAGTACTAGAACATGCCTTTACACTTGAGAGCCCTGCATAGTACTAGAACACGCCTTTACACCTGAGAGCCCTGCATAGTACTAGAACACGCCTTGACACCTGAGAGCCCTGCATAGTACTAGAACACGCCTTGACACCTGAGAGCCCTGCATAGTACTAGAACGCGCCTTGACACCTGAGAGCCCTGCATAGTACTAGAACGAGCCTTGACACCTGAGAGCCCCGCATAGTACTAGAACGCGCCTTGACACCTGAGAGCCCTGCATAGTACTAGAACGCGCCTTGACACCTGAGAGCCCTGCATAGTACTAGAACACGCCTTGACACCTGAGAGCCCTGCATAGTACTAGAACGAGCCTTGACACCTGAGAGCCCCGCATAGTACTAGAACGCGCCTTTACACCTGAGAGCCCCGCATAGTACTAGAACGCGCCTTTACACCTGAGAGCCCCGCATAGTACTAGAACGCGCCTTGACACCTGAGAGCCCTGCATAGTACTAGAACACGCCTTGACACCTGAGAGCCCTGCATAGTACTAGAACACGCCTTTACACCTGAGAGCCCTGCATAGTACTAGAACACGCCTTTACACCTGAGAGCCCTGCATAGTACTAGAACACGCCTTTACACCTGAGAGCCCTGCATAGTACTAGAACATGCCTTTACACTTGAGAGCCCTGCATAGTACTAGAACACGCCTTTACACCTGAGAGCCCTGCATAGTACTAGAACACGCCTTGACACCTGAGAGCCCTGCATAGTACTAGAACGCGCCTTGACACCTGAGAGCCCTGCATAGTACTAGAACGAGCCTTGACACCTGAGAGCCCCGCATAGTACTAGAACGCGCCTTGACACCTGAGAGCCCTGCATAGTACTAGAACGCGCCTTGACACCTGAGAGCCCTGCATAGTACTAGAACACGCCTTGACACCTGAGAGCCCTGCATAGTACTAGAACGAGCCTTGACACCTGAGAGCCCCGCATAGTACTAGAACGCGCCTTTACACCTGAGAGCCCCGCATAGTACTAGAACGCGCCTTTACACCTGAGAGCCCCGCATAGTACTAGAACGCGCCTTGACACCTGAGAGCCCTGCATAGTACTAGAACACGCCTTGACACCTGAGAGCCCTGCATAGTACTAGAACACGCCTTGACACCTGAGAGCCCTGCATAGTACTAGAACACGCCTTGACACCTGAGAGCCCTGCATAGTACTAGAACACGCCTTGACACCTGAGAGCCCTGCATAGTACTAGAACACGCCTTTACACCTGAGAGCCCTGCATAGTACTAGAACGCGCCTTGACACCTGAGAGCCCTGCATAGTACTAGAACGCGCCTTGACACCTGAGAGCCCTGCATAGTACTAGAACGAGTCTTGACACCTGAGAGCCCCGCATAGTACTAGAACGCGCCTTTACACCTGAGAGCCCCGCATAGTACTAGAACACGCCTTTACACCTGAGAGCCACGCATAGTACTAGAACGCGCCTTTACACCTGAGAGCCCTGCACAGTACTAGCACGCGCCTTGACACCTGAGAGCCCTGCATAGTACTAGAACGCGCCTTGACACCTGAGAGCCCTGCATACTACTAGAACACGCCTTGACACCTGAGAGCCCTGCATAGTACTAGAACACGCCTTGACACCTGAGAGCCCTGCATAGTACTAGAACGCGCCTTGACACCTGAGAGCCCTGCATAGTACTAGAACGCGCCTTGACACCTGAGAGCCCTGCATAGTACTAAAACGCGCCTTGACACCTGAGAGCCCTGCACAGTACTAGAACGAGCCTTGACACTTGAGAGCCCTGCATAGTACTAGAACGAGCCTTGACACCTGAGAGCCCTGCATACTACTAGAACGCGCCTTTACACCTGAGAGCCCCGCATAGTACTAGAACGCACCTTTACACCTGAGAGCCCCGCATAGTACTAGATCGCGCCTTGACACCTGAGAGCCCCGCATAGTACTAGAACACGCCTTGACACCTGAGAGCCCTGCATAGTACTAGAACGCACCTTGACACCTGAGAGCCCTGCACAGTACTAGAACGAGCCTTGACACTTGAGAGCCCTGCATAGTACTAGAACGAGCCTTGACACCTGAGAGCCCTGCATACTACTAGAACGCGCCTTTACACCTGAGAGCCCCGCATAGTACTAGAACGCACCTTTACACCTGAGAGCCCCGCATAGTACTAGATCGCGCCTTGACACCTGAGAGCCCCGCATAGTACTAGAACACGCCTTGACACCTGAGAGCCCTGCATAGTACTAGAACGCACCTTGACACCTGAGAGCCCTGCACAGTACTAGAACGAGCCTTGACACTTGAGAGCCCTGCATAGTACTAGAACGAGCCTTGACACCTGAGAGCCCTGCATACTACTAGAACGCGCCTTTACACCTGAGAGCCCCGCATAGTACTAGAACGCACCTTTACACCTGAGAGCCCCGCATAGTACTAGAACGCGCCTTGACACCTGAGAGCCCCGCATAGTACTAGAACGCGCCTTTACACCTGAGAGCCCTGCATAGTACTAGAACACGCCTTCACACCTGAGAGCCCCGCATAGTACTAGAACACTTCTTTACACCTGAGAGCCCTGCATAGTACTAGAACGTGCCATCACGTCTTAAATGTTAGAGCTGAAAACATGTTTGACAATCATTGGATGAGCGGATGATCGGATTGGTACGCAGAAGGCAGCGTGATAATGCCACAGAAACCTGTTTAGAAATACCACCGTCTTCACTATGTTGGCCGAGTTCACGCTGCCTTCTGCGTACCAATCCGAACCGTTACTTTTTAATCCATTCCATTGTTTGAAGTCATAGGCGCCAAATGATTGACACACAATCTGACTAATTCAGTGTGTAAAAACAAAATAAATCAATTCAAATGGAATCACTTTTCTTTAAAGCTGGAGGAATTGAACATTTTAATTTTGAAACCCGTGGAGCCTGTGAGTGATTTCCACAGTTATTTAAGACTCTGCCCTGCATAGTACTAGAACACGCCTTGACACCTGAGAGCCCTGCATAGTACTAGAACACGCCTTTACACCTGAGAGCCCTGCATAGTACTAGAACACGCCTTTACACCTGAGAGCCCTGCATAGTACTAGAACACGCCTTTACACCTGAGAGCCCTGCATAGTACTAGAACATGCCTTTACACTTGAGAGCCCTGCATAGTACTAGAACACGCCTTTACACCTGAGAGCCCTGCATAGTACTAGAACACGCCTTGACACCTGAGAGCCCTGCATAGTACTAGAACACGCCTTGACACCTGAGAGCCCTGCATAGTACTAGAACGCGCCTTGACACCTGAGAGCCCTGCATAGTACTAGAACGCGCCTTTACACCTGAGAGCCCTGCATAGTACTAGAACACGCCTTCACACCTGAGAGCCCCGCATAGTACTAGAACACTTCTTTACACCTGAGAGCCCTGCATAGTACTAGAACGTGCCATCACGTCTTAAATGTTAGAGCTGAAAACATGTTTGACAATCATTGGATGAGCGGATGATCGGATTGGTACGCAGAAGGCAGCGTGATAATGCCACAGAAACCTGTTTAGAAATACCACCGTCTTCACTATGTTGGCCGAGTTCACGCTGCCTTCTGCGTACCAATCCGAACCGTTACTTTTTAATCCATTCCATTGTTTGAAGTCATAGGCGCCAAATGATTGACACACAATCTGACTAATTCAGTGTGTAAAAACAAAATAAATCAATTCAAATGGAATCACTTTTCTTTAAAGCTGGAGGAATTGAACATTTTAATTTTGAAACCCGTTGAAGTTCAAATCAATATTTTACTTTCCATTTCCCAGGGTATGCTGATTGAGGGGCCTCCTGGGCCAGAGGGGCCCGCTGTGAGTACTTCCTATTTTGTTTAATTTACAAGGACAACACTGTCATCCCCGATGTAGGAGTCACAGTCAATACAGTATAAACCGTAATACAACATGAATCAAAGTTCTGAACAAAGCAAAATAGTTGCGTTACTAGTTGATTTAAAAAGTGTGTTGACTTTTAGTTTTGACCTTTGACCTTGAAGTTTTGATTTAAATCTCACAATTGTCTTTGTTAATACCTCGGTCTATTAAACATGCTCTGTTATATTTGTACTCTTTAAAAAAAGAAAAGTCGTCCTATCTGAAATATCGAATACATGCTTTTTGTGTTTCAGGGAGCCAGTGGCCCCGCTGGCCCATCTGGACCTCCTGGGTCCGTTGGGGATCCTGGTGAGAGGGTGAGTAATGCTCCCACTCTTGTGACTGACCTTCCTCCAACTAGATAACAATGCTTTTGATTCAGCCATTTTTTTAATCCACTACGAGGAATTTTTCAATTAAAAAAACTCAGTCGCAATTCCACAGAATAAAGGGTTGAATTCCCATGAGCCCCTTTGCCTCTCATTGCAATGTTGACTCTCTGGCGCCCCCTGCATTTGTGTCGAAGGGGAATCGTCATTTTGAAATGCGGACTATGAATAAAATGTATTAATATTATCAACAGCAATATTACTGTATTATTATTATTTTTATTTAATTCTTATTTTTTTTCTTCTATTTTTTATTATTATAATTATTTATTATTATTTATTATTGTTATTCTTGTTATTATTGTTATTATTGTTGTTGTTGTTATTATTATTATTATTATTATTATTATTATTATTATTATTATTGTTACCTTCTTAACTAGCTTGACTGCAGGCTGTCTTCTCACGGTTCTGTTTCGGTTCATGGCACAGGGCCCACCCGGAAGGGCCGGACTTTCTGGAGCCGATGGAGTCCCCGGGCCCCCCGGAACCTCCGTCATGCTACCTGTGAGTCAGCCATAACCCCTGACCTCTGAGTCTGTCCCTGGTAGCGCTGTAGTGCTGGTTGGTATTGTATGAAGAAGCAGAGCAGGTGGCGATTCTGTGCGATACATAAGGTCTGTGAATGGATAATGGGCAGGTGGCTTCGTACGCTTTATTTTCTTGGTGTATATGCCATATACTGCACCACGGGGTCACTGGGTCAAGGTCGAACACTTGGAAATTAACAGCAATAAGGGAAAATAAAAGTCATCCACTGCACCCTGGTGACTTATGCCCCCTTTCCCCTGTTTGTCCAGTTCCGTTTTGGCCAGAGCGGAGGTGATAAGGGGCCCGCCGTGTCTGCACAGGAAGCTCAGGCTGCCGCCATCTTGTCTCAGGCCAGGGTAAGTCAATATTGAGCAGATGTACGAGCGTCATACAAATGGGTCGAGTGAGAGAAAGGGGGTGCTCTCCATTTGACTCGTCCACACCTATAGGGATGTTTCTGAAGACGCATTTTTCCCCCCGCCTCAATTTAAAACTCTCGGTGAAACGTCTTTTCCTCTGATGGAATTCAACGGCGTGCACTCCTGTTGCTGTTGTAGCGACTATTTCGGCTGAAACTTCTGCAGCTGCCAGATCGGCACCGTCGTCTTCAGGAGCCGGCGTCGGCCGGGTTGTTTTTTTTCGTCGCTTTTTATCGATCTTTGTTTAAAAAAAAAACAGCGCGCAAAAAATGTCAACAAATCGGACGACATATGCAGAGCAGTGCATATAGCACAATGAAGAGAATATGAGCAAATTAGATGCGACAAGAAAAAAGTACGAATAAAATTTGAAACGCAAGCGGATGAGGATCACCGTATTTCCTCAAATAGTGACCGGAACTTGTTATTGACCTCAACTGCAGAGGGTACCTGGCCTTTATTGGAAGCAGGATTCAAATCTGAGGATTTCATCTCTAAAACTAAAACCAAACCAAACTTTGCCTTTGAATTCTAAATCCAACCTCCTTCTGGGCGCCGTGCTCCCCAGAACAAATGCAACTACACTAAAAACACACTGTTTTTATTTGAAGAGATCTCTTTGTCGTTTCTTTTGTCGGGAGGGTCGGGAACTGGCCGGGGACGTGCGGTGGACCGGAGCTCGCTCCCTCTCCATTACGCAACCCACTGTCCTGATCCAGGGCGGGACGGTGCCTTGGTTGCCGTTTAAAATGTCCCTTTCACACAAGTAGAAACTACAAAAAAACAGATGCATCGAAAATAAAAACGCAGGGAAAACCGATACAGGAACCGATGCGGGAGGAGAAGAAAAAGCAGAGTTCGGATGACGTTTAACACAACGAGTAGTCCAGGACAACAAAGTATTGCAATAGCATAATAATATGTTGAGGTTATCATTTTAAAGCGGTGAATTCCTTCAGGTTCAAATTCCTCTTTCAAAAGAGTGAAAAGTGGCTTTTTGTTTGTAAACCTGTACTTATGGATGTGGAATTTGGCAAAAGATGGGAAAATATTCATAAGCGACAACGCCGTATCATCTCTGTCGCTTCAAATACACCAAGTATAATATTCTTGTAATGAAGGGTAAAAACTGTCTTTCCACAGTCTGACCGAGACAAATGGGAAATGGGACAAATGGGTTTCAGGGCGTGGTCGACAGAAAGCGCAGCAAACCTCTGCGTATCTCTTTATCTATCGTGGAACGTGCTTAACAGTGTAGATATCTATGGAGCAACTTCAAGGACCCTTCTTCCACACCGTTGTTGTTGCTGTTGTTGTTGCTGTTGTTGCTGTTGTTGTTGCTGTCGCTGTTGCTGTTGTTCCCGAAATGCGGTGCGCCCTGCATCGCTGTGTGCCCACCCTCGCGGGGCTCCAAGGGGCCACGCCGCCGCTGCCGCCACCGCCGCCGCCACCGCCGCCGCCACCACTAACTCTGAACTGTGGTTGCCTCCAGATGGCGCTGAAGGGACCGCCCGGACCGATGGGTTTCACTGGACGCCCCGGACCCCTGGTGGGTCACCTGAGCACCACACCCGCACCGCTGCAACCCCGATACTCAGATTTGAGGACTCACTTCCATTCAAATGAAATACATAGACTATATCCATTATGGTGTATATAATGAATAATACTGTATATGATTATAAAGAGTTGTAGAAATTATAAGACTTCACGTCAGTGTTTTTGGAGCGCACATTTCTTCATAGCTAAAGAAATACCATCTCGGAACAGATCTTTATTTTATTCTTTATTTCTTTGTTTCTTTTTTAATGGAGAACATTTTTTTTCTGTTGCTTAACACTGACCCTCTGCCGCTCCGTTCCAGGGAACTCCAGGAAGCTCTGGTTTGAAGGGGGAGAGCGGCGACCCTGGCCCTCAGGTAATCACAGCCACCGCACCTCTCCGGGGTCCAAGTCTGACCCGACACGAGCATCAACGCACTGTAGAAAGCACATGGAAACAGCCTCACATGCCTTTAATCCACGTTGATTTACATAAGCAACCGGCAGTTACTCACTCCGCTTCATCCCTTTCCGCTCACTGTCTGCACCCTCAAGTTGGTCACTGCACTTTCAGGCATTTAACCCAAATGACCATTTTGTTTTCCAGGGCCCCAGGGGGCCGCACGGGCTGATGGGACCTCCCGGCAAATCAGGAAGAAGGGTGAGTAAAGCACGTAGGGTGTCACGTTTGAGCTGAACGCTGAGGTCACTTTTTTGAATTGCTCCGTTTAAAACGGATGCGCCTTTGAGGCTTCCACCCGTCTCCAGCCAGGATGACAACCCTGGATGAACCCGTCAAATAGTCCTTTCTGATAATAAGTGTTATAACAACCTCACACTTGAAATAGATTTGTCATTGAAATATATCAACTGGTGTGAAAACCACTTCAGCAGTAATTGTTTATTGATTTATTGATGTAGTGGCAAAAAAGATGGTTAAAATGGAATTAATGCCTGTAAATTCTGAATGTTAGTTAAAAATGGAATGACTTGCCGGCCTCATTAACCCAATCTACCCAATAATGGGAAGATTCTAACCTTTGCATTATTTAACTTGGCGCTCCACGGAACTGGACCGAGCAGTTTGAAAACGGAGGGGCGGAGCTGCGTTTCGGTTAATTCAGTTTGAGCTTCAGGCTTAAAACCTGTGTCTGTTTTTCTTTTTGTTTCTTTTACCCGTCAGGGTCGTGCCGGAGCCGATGGAGCCCGGGGAGTGCCTGGAGAGTCCGGAACCAAGGTAACCCTCAATCACACGCTTCGGTTTCAACGTCGTTGCCGGTGGGGTTCGGTCCTCGAATGGGGGGGAGAACCACGACTCAGTTCAGGGTGTCGTTGGATAGCGCTGGTGCTGATCCGCCCTCGTTCTTTTCCTCAGGGTGACCGTGGCTTTGATGGGCTGCCTGGTCTGCCCGGCGACAAAGGACATAGGGTAAGTAAACAAAAAAAAGAAATTAAACAAAAAAAAGTATTAAAAAGAGAAATGCTCACCGCTCTGGTTAGTTCATATATCAACAGTAAACACCAAGAACAAGGAAATGCAGGGAATATTTTAGAATATCCACTGTTGTAGATTATAGGATATTCCCAATTTCAGAACATTGATAGTGCATGAGTTCAGGTTTTTTTTTTTTTGTTTGTTTTTTTTTGAGGAATTTCCAATTGAATTTCTATTTTTAGAAAGATTTAAGATTTCTCTCTTTCTTTTTTTTTAAGATCGCAGCTTTGATCTCAATATAACTTTTCTGTTCCCAGGGTGACCTGGGACCCATGGGCCCTTTGGGGTCCACCGGGGAGGACGGAGAGAGGGTGAGGGCGCCACCACGAACACCGCCTTGCCTCCGTCACACGTTCATTCAATAAATTAATAAAAATAAGAATGAAACCAACAACAAATCTCTGTGTGTTTCCAGGGAGACGACGGAGACATCGGACCCCGGGGTCTTCCAGGTGAACCGGTAAGTGTTCCCACAATGACACGGCACATGTGTCCGCGTCGCTCTCACCTCCTCTACAGATGGATCTGCCTGTGGAGTAAGAGTAGGTGTCTCGTGGTGGTCGATGCGTTGCGGGAACACTGTGGATTCCCAGGCACCCCCGAACACGTCGCGGCACCACAGCTGTTTTCATAACCCTAGCGAGGAGCGCCCCCTGGTGACAACGGCCCCTGGTGACAACGGCCCCTGGTGACAACGGCGTAGAAAACACCGTTGTCGCCTGGCTGAGCTGTCAGATGCAAATAACATTCAGAATAATTACGTTTTCCTGGTAGAAAGTGCTCAGAAGGCGCCACGATACTGGGTTGCAGAGGTGGCGGCCACGGGTCACGGGCCACTTCAAAAAAAAAAATTCCTTCAATTCATGAAATCTTTATTCATTAGGTTTCCTCAACTTGGAACGGAGAAATTAAGAGGCGCAATTTGAGTTGTTACAAATAAATAATGATCTTATATTTTCTGCCTATTTTGTAATATTCTCGTCATGTATCTGCAAAAGGGATTTTCCACAGACATTAACGGACTGGTTCTACACTGTGTGTGTGTGTGTGTGTGTGTGTGTGTGTGTGTGTGTGTGTGTGTGTGTGTGTGTGTGTGTGTGTGTGTGTGTGTGTCTCTCTCTCTCTCTCTCTCCCTCCTTCCCTGCAGGGGCCCCGCGGTTTGCTGGGACCCAAAGGCCCGCCGGGAATCCTTGGCTCTCCAGTGAGTAACTCCGCTTTCAGCAGCATCTTAGCTGTTTTATTTCGGGAGCGTCGGTTTACCCCTCGGTGACCGCTCGGCAACCACACCCAGTCCTAGAAATAACTCCCTCGCCCCGGCCCCGCTCGGGCCGGTGCTAGCGCTCACCACTGCGTGGGCGCGGGCCCCCTCGGAATTTTCAGACCTTGTGTTTTTTCTCTAAACTCATTGGATGAGGCGAGCAGGTAGCGGCGAGCACTAGCAGCTCCTTAGCACTGAGGAGCCTCCTTAGCACCGAGGAGCCTCCAAGGCCGACACATTGAGTAGAGGGCTGCCCCCGACTAAAGATGTTCTGCGTCGACAATAAGTTGGCAGTTCAAGCTGGCATAAAATATGCATTTAAGTTACGAGCGCCGCTTCAACGCTGCATCAGTTAGACTCATCAGACCCTCTGACTACTGTATTCATGCTCACGTTCAAACGACGTATTGAAAATGATTCGCACCGAAATGTGGTGCACGGACCACCGTTTTCCCAGCGTGGGCGTCCCCTTCTTAGGGGCCCCTAATTGGGCGCTGTTCCGGGGGCCGCGGAATCCCCGCCCCGCCACCAGCTTTCACGTCGTTTTGTGACCCTCCGCACCCGACCCCGCCCCTTCCTGGGGCCGCCGACTCGCTGCGCCTTCCCCAGCCCCCTCCGGTGCGCAAAGGCCCAGTCCGTCGGGGGATTTCAAATACAATTCGGCGATTGAAGGATTTGATTAACGCTTTCAAACAGCTCTCATAATAAGCTATACGCAAAGTATTCTTCACAATGCATGCAATGTTTTTCAGACTGTTTAAAACTGGTCGACCGGTCTGCGTTGACACCTCCGTTTTAACGTTGAGGAAATGAGTCGTGAGGAGCCTCCGTATTCTGAAGGTCTGGATGAGTCGGAGCAACCGGCAAGAGGACTGAACGTTTTGTTAATTTATCATTAACACCAACGTAATAAAAAGCTTAGTCGACTAAGACTCTTCCCGTGGACTAACATTAATCGGTCGACTATTTGGGGGCCGCCCTCATTTCCGTTTCTGGGATCCAATTTGACAATATGTTTTTTGGATTGCTCTCCGTCACACCCGTCCTCCTTGTTCATTGGGTGACGGTGCCAGCATCTCACTCAGTCCGTGATGGTGACATTCATCAACACTTTTGCTGGCGGCCCCCTGGAACCTCGGGAAGGGCCCCTGGGGGGGTTTTGTGACGTCCCTCTACGTCGGCGGTCCGGGGGTGGAGCCGCTCCGCCTCTTGTAACGACCATGTTCTCTTCCTCGAAACAAGAGCACATCAACAACACACGGGACTCCGCCCGAACAAGCTCTGACTCACCACACGCCTACGCAAATGATGTTCAATATAAGTGTTGTGTTTTAATAGGTAAGTGCAACTTTCCAGGACCTGGATTCAGACTCAAGGACTTGTTTCAAACTCCTGATGAACTCAGACTCCACCTTCAATATCTTTATTTCTCTCCTTGACAATCCCACGTTTCTCCATTTTCTGTTTGGTTTTTCAACCTGATCCTCCGTGTGTTTCAGGGTGTGCGTGGAAACGATGGCCCCCACGGTCCCAAGGGCAACCTGGTCAGTAGAGTAGAAGCTATATACTCTATCTACTCTATATCTACTCTGTATCTACTCTATATCTACTCTATATCTACTCTGTATCTACTCTATATCTACTCTATATCTACTCTGTATCTACTCTGTATCTACTCTGTATCTACTCTATATCTACTCTGTATCTACTCTGTATCTACTCTTTCTACCGTATATCTACTCTGTATCTACTCTGTATCTACTCTATATCTACTCTGTATCTACTCTATATCTACTCTGTATATACTCTTTCTACCCTATATCTACTCTGTATCTACTCTATATACTCTATCTACTCTATATACTTTATCTACTCAATATCTACTCTGTATCTACTCTATGTACTCCCTATCTACATGATCTACTCTGTATCTAGTTGATTATCTACTTGATTATCTACTCTATCTACTCTGTATCTACTCTGTATCTACTCTGTATCTACTCTATATATACTCTGTATCTACTCTGTAACTACTTTGTATCTACTCTGTATCTACTCAGTATCTACTCTGACACTCTGGACTCCACCGTTCAGTATCAGTACGTAGGACACGCCTCATGATGCAGGAACTGAACTCTCTCTCTCTCTCTCTCTCTCTCCTCTTTCCCTTCTTTGCTTCTTCTTCTTCGTCAGGGTCCACAAGGGGAGCCTGGTCCTCCAGGGCAGCAGGGAACCTCAGGAACTCAGGTGAGACGCAGGGAGAGGCATGGGATGTTTATAAACCTGTTTCAAACATAACATCTGATATATAACAACGCCAACAATCCATAAATCCTGTGTCGGCTCTTTCAATATAGCGCGAAAAAAAAAAAAAACCTTGACCTTGTCTCAAACCTGCCGTGTGTGTGTGTGTGTGTGTGTGCGTGCGTGTGTGTGTGTGTGTGTGTGTGTGTGTGTGTGTGTGTGTGTGTGTGTGTGTGTGTGTGTGTGTGTGTGTGTGTGTGTGTGTGTGTGTGTGTGTGTGTGTGTGTGTGTGTGATCTTCCAGGGAATGCCAGGACCTCAAGGAGCCCTCGGACCGCCAGGAGAGAAGGTAGAGTGTAGGGGAAAGTGATAACAGCAAGAAATAAGATGTGAAGGACAGATCTGCATCAAAATAAGTTGAAATGAAGAAGCGATGACTGCCGGCTGCAGTTCTAGCGTAGAACAGTGTTCTACGGTAGAAACATCAATTCAATGTTTTCCCGTCTCATTGTAAAAACATTTTCTTCTCGGGGCTCATGGCTGTATTTATTCAATTTGATTTTAACTTTATTTTCCCCTTCTCCTCCAGGGTCCCACAGGAAAACCAGGTCTGCCAGGAATGCCTGGAGCTGATGGCCCTCCTGTACGTTACCAAACAACCTTCATTTACAACTAAATTCAAGGAAATAATGAAATGAAATCATTAAGGATGCGTCTCACTGTGCTTGATCTTTCCCTCAGGGTCACCCAGGGAAGGAGGGGCCTACCGGCACGAAGGGAAACCAGGTAGGTGCCCAAACACACCTGCACCTCATTCTGCTCAATAGACTGTCTGCTGTCCAGTCATTTCTTAAAGTGGTAATCCGTAATCCGTAATCCGATTCCCTATCTCAGTCTTTGTTGCCTCATTTTAAGAAACAGCCATTTAATGTATTTATTTTATGCCTGCACTCCTCTATACGCTGTATGTTTCCATTTTTGGTGGCGGGGTCCGCCGCGAGCGAGAGACAAACTATAGGAAACCCCTGAATCCGGTGGAATTATGGTTTTTAACTCTGGCGCTGTGCCGTCAACTTTATCATGGCTGTTTTTCCTTTCCAGGGTCCTAGCGGTCCTCAGGGAACCATCGGCTACCCTGGTCCTCGTGGCATCAAGGTCAGCTTCAACGAAAAAAACAAACATTCTTGTTGTTGCATTCATTCATTTTGGAAAGCTGTTGCAAAGTTACCGGAAAATAAAAGTGGTTCACAACGTAAAAGTTGGAGGGTAAAGTTTAAGCTCCTCAAAGAATCCCTCCTACCAATATCTCTGAGTCGTTCAGTCCTGAGTTATGAAGTTTTGACGCAACGCTGACCCCTCAGGATGAACCTTTGTCCTTTGACCCGAGTTTGGACTTTGAGATTGTGCTGTTTGGCTGCTTCGATTCCGCTCCACTGGTTCCCTAACTGTTGCCGATGGCGACCTGCTCCGTTTCAGGGAACCCAAGGAATCCGCGGCCTGAAGGGTCACAAGGGAGAGAAGGTGGGTGAACCTTCCCTCGCGCTGAAACTGGTCCCCACAAAGCTGGTTTCTTAGGAGGGTTTTTTTTTCTTTGTCTTATTATCCAATGAAACAATTCCTTTCTACGCAGTCGTTCCAAAAATCAGACGACGGTTTGTTTAAATCTTTGCTCGTCTGGTTGCGTTTCCAGGGAGAAGATGGTTTCCCTGGAATCAAGGGAGATTTTGGTGCCAAGGGAGAGAGGGTAAGATTGTGTCGACGTGTCATTATAACGTTCTTGATTGATTATTATATCAACTATTTGGTTGGTTGGTCCGTTCGTTCGTTCATTAGTTCATTCACCCGTTCGTTCGTTCGTTCCTTCATTCACTCGTTGGTAACAGGGAGAACTCGGAGTGTCCGGCCCCAGAGGAGAGGACGGACCCGAGGGGCCGAAGGGTCGTGTCGGACCCCCTGGTGAGCTCGGGCCACTCGGACTGGTCGGAGAGAAGGTACATG
Source organism: Zeus faber (assembly GCF_960531495.2). Classification (NCBI taxonomy): domain Eukaryota; kingdom Metazoa; phylum Chordata; class Actinopteri; order Zeiformes; family Zeidae; genus Zeus; species Zeus faber. The sequence continues at coordinate 5,605,414 of NC_137193.1, read as the reverse complement.
GATAAAATACGATTTTGGACAACAGGCTCCCGATGAGCCGACCTCATTTTCAGGCACCGAGTGACATTTTTTGCCTCGTCGGTTCAGTGAGACATAACGTTCCTCTGTGACCTTCAGCTTGTGGCGTGTGAAGATCACACGGGGCCTCCTGCTCCATCACTCTTCAACTTCTGTTTAAATGTCGTCGTGGCTTTGAGGCTGACGTGTTGCAAAGTGATAAATACTCCTCCTCAAGTTGTGCTGTGAGGCAGCACATTCACATTCCAATTTTAGTAACAGTTGACATAACATGAAGTTCAATATTAAACTCATTTGGATAATATTCTACAGGAATTCCATTTTTTTGACACACACCCTTCCTAATTCAGATGAAACCATAACATTACCCCACAATTATCCTTATTTAAATGTTGTGATTGACCGTTGTTAACCCTCCAAAGATGCAGCTGGAGCACACCTTGCCGTCCAGTGATTATTGGTTATTGATCATATGGTGTGGTTTCAGGGTAAACTTGGCGTCCCTGGACTTCCTGGCTATCCTGGAAGACTCGGACCCAAGGTACGACATGCATTCATCTCATCATACTCATCATACTCGTCATACTCGTCATACTCGTCATACTTGACATACTCGACATACTCATCATACTCATCATACACATCATACTCATACTCATCATACACATACTCATCATCTCATCATACTCATTGTACAAATCATACTCACCATACACGTCATACTCGTCATACTCATCATACTCATCATACATATCATACTCACCATACTCATCATGCTCATCACACTCATCATACTCGTCATACACATCATACTCATCATACACATCTTACTCATCGTACACATCACACTCCTCGTACACATCATACTCATCATACTCATCATTCACATACTCATCATACTCACCGTACACATACTCACCATACACATCATGCTCATCATACACATCATACTCATCATGCTCATCATGCTCATCATGCTCATCATTCTCATCATACACATCATACTCATCGTACACATCACACTCATCGTACACATCGTACTCATCATTCACGTACTCATCATCTCATCATACTCATCATACTCACCGTACACATACTCACCATACACATCATGCTCATCATCTCATCATACGTATCATCTCATCATACTTATCATACTTATCATACTCATCATACTCATCATACACATCATACTCATCGTACACATTATACTTATCATCTCATCATACTCATCGTACACATCATACTCACCATACACATCATATTCATCATACACACCATACTCATACTCATCGTACACATTATACTCATCATACTCGTCATACTCACTGTACACATACTCACCATACACATCATGCTCATCATACTCATAATCTCATCATACGCATCATACTTATCATACTCATTGTTCACATCATACACATCATACTCATCGTACACATTATACTTATCATCTCATCATACACATCATACTCACCATACACATCATACTCATCATACACATCATATTCATCATACACATCATACTCATACTCATCGTACACATTATACTCATCATACTCTTCATACACATACTCATTGTACACATTATACTCATCTCATCATACACATCATAATCATCATACACATACACATTATACACATCATACACATCATACTCATCATACACATCATACACATCATACTCATCATACACATCATACTCATCATACTCATCCTACACCATCACCTATCTATCCTATCTATTCCATCTATACTTTCTATCCCATCTATCCTATCTATTTTATCTATTCTATCTACTCTATCCATACGATATATTCTATCCATACTATATATTCGATCCATACTATATATTCTATCCATACTATATATTCTATCTATGATATCTAGTCCATTGGAGGGGAAAATGTATTATTGTTCTCATATAATCTGTAAACTGTGCTGAATGTTGACTCCTGTTTTGTTTCAGGGATCGCTCGGATTCCCGGGCTTCCCAGGATCCAACGGAGAGAAGGGAACGCGGGTGAGCGGGACGAGAGGTTCACACCCCACAGGGCTGGGTGGGGCGGAGCCCGGTGGGGCCGGGGTTGACGTGCACGGCGAGCACGTGGGTGGCACAGCACAACACTGCGCCCCCTTCCTCCCTGAACCTCTGCGTCTTTCTTTTCTTTAGGGTCTGATCGGCAAAGCTGGACCAAGAGGACAGAGGGGACCAACGGTACGTCTCCTTCCTTCCTTCAGCTTACTCCCTCTACATATAAAAATGAAGTATAATAAATTTCTGCCCAAATAAAGCGGAGCGTAAAACATCTGAGATTTAGTCGAATTTGTTCCTTTTTCACTTTTCTAAACATCAACTCCCTCCCCCTCCCCCTCCCTCCCTCTCCCTCTCCCTCCCTCTCTCTCCCTCTCTCTCTCTCTCTCTCTCTCTCTCTCTCTCCCCATCAGGGCCCCAGGGGTCAAAGGGGGCCAAGAGGGGGCACAGGGAAACCAGGAGCTAAGGTACTTCATCAAGATTGCGAATCAATCATATCAATCATATCAATCATGCTTCCCTCTCAACTGGAACCAATGACGGGACTTCAAGTGAAATCTCACGTCCATCCGATTTCGATTTTCCTGGATTGCCTCTGGTGATCATGCGGACCTATTTATTATCGCGGCTGGTGTGACTTTTACTCAAAAAACACAAAAAAAAAATGTCCCCCTTTCACAAGGCTTCATTCCGGAAACGAGGCACTCTGCCAAATCCCAAATGTAGAACAAAGGCCAGTGACACCGTTCTGTCAGTCGTCATCTCCTCAACACGCATGTGGTGGTTTCCCGTTGGACTTACGTGTTTGATTGCACTTTTAGGAAGCCAGATGTCCTCCCCATGGTCACCAGGAGAGTTCAGGGAATGTAGTTTGGGGATTCACTCATTTGCTGTTTGTCTCTGCATTGCTGTTTTGTAGGGAACATCGGGGAGCGACGGCCCCCCCGGCCCCGGAGGAGAGAGGGTGAGCACCAACACGTTAACCTTCAATTTTTTTAACCCTAACCCTCTGTCATTTAGAATGAATGTCAAAGGTTTTATTCCGATTCGCGGATAACTCGTCTGATCCTGTGTTGTTTTTTTTTTTAGGGACTGCCAGGACCTCAGGGAGCCAACGGATTCCCCGGACCCAAAGGACCCCCCGTAAGGCCGCTGCTTCCGAAACGACTTGTTTAAATGTGGACGCGCGCTGGAGCCTGTTTGCTTTGATGCGCTCCCATAATGCCAGGGTCCCATCCTGGACCTCACACCAACATGCAGCGCATCAAGGACTTGTTTAACAAGATGGTGGTGTTTTGTGTTTTTTTAGGGACCACCAGGAAAGGACGGACTGCCCGGACACCCAGGACAGAGAGGAGAAGTCGTAAGTCTAACCCTTTTACATTTTACATTACATTTAGTCATTTAGCAGACGCTTTTATCCAAAGCGACTTACAATTGTTCAAACACCGACGGACGCAGCCATCAGGAGCAATTAGGGGTTAAGTGTCTTGCTCAAGGACACTACAGCATGCTAGCAGGAGGAGCCTGGGATTGAACCAGCAACCTTTGGATCACTAGACCACCAGCTCTACCTCCTGAGCTACCATCCCCAATCCCAATTTTGTTTGGCAGTGGTGTCCGATCATTTTTCCATGTGTGCATACTGAATAAAAACGTTTCAAACTATTTATTTTCACGATTTTCTTGCCGATATTGCCAGGGGAGGGAGGGAGGGATGACAGAGGGCTTTAGCGCCAAAGCAATATTCATGGTTTATCTTACTTCCTCAAAGCCTGATTCGGCCTCTTGGATCCAGGCCGGGCGCATCCGTGTTTTGTGCGCGGTCCTGATTTCCGCTGATTGTAATCGGCTACATCCCAGGGGCGGGAGATCTGTGTCGCTGGACGTCCAACCAACGAGTGAAATCAGCTGTTCAGGGCTTTTACTTTGTGAACCTCCGCGAGGATCTGTCTGAGTGTCTTTCTACTTCCTGGCCTCTGCAGGGCTTCCAGGGAAAGGTGGGACCACCCGGACCCCCGGGCGTGGTCGGACCTCAGGTGAGATTCAGACCTTGGGGCGTCGGCACAGCACCAGCCATCCCTCTCCTGCTCCCCATCCTCCTCTCTCTCCCTCTCCGCCCTTTCCACCCCTTTAATCTTTCCTTTCCTTCTTTTAAACGACGACCTTTGAAATTCAGTTTCAGTTGTGGATTATTAATTCATGATTTGATGATGATCTTTTTTTCGTCTGTTGTATCTGTGATTACAATGGATTTTTTATTTTCATAGAGTAGTTCATTATCACAATGTATTACAGTTAATGTTTAGAATTATTATCATTCTATTCATTTGCGTTGATATTAATATTAATTCTTTAAATTAATATTCACATGGAGTTCATCTTTCTACCTCCCCCGGCCACTCATCTCCCTCTGTTCCTCCCAGGGGCCATCAGGGGAGACTGGACCCTTGGGAGAGCGCGGACACCCCGGACCTCCAGGACCACCCGGGGAGCAGGGACTCTCCGGTCCCTCGGGAAAAGAGGGCACCAAAGGAGACCCCGGCCCCCTGGGAGGCCCCGGCAAGGACGGACCCCCGGGCCTGAGGGGATTCCCCGGCGAGAGAGGGCTTCCTGGAACCCCTGTGAGTCTGGATCCATCCTGAAATATCATGTCGACCGTGAGTTGGTTAATGTGAGTTGACCACCATTAATGTGTCTTCCAGGGTGGCGGTGGACTCAAAGGAAGTGAAGGACCTGCCGGACCCCCTGGACCCGCGGTACGACCAATTACATCCCATTATGTTCATGAAATACAGAACAACATACAGAACAAAAAAAAAACCAAAAAAAAAAAAACAAGAACATCATGTTATCAATTTTCAGAGATATAAGTGAGAAAACAGTAGAAAATGCCCCGATTTGTGTTTAACCGAGGTCATCTGTCACTTTACAGGCGTGGTGTCAGTTTTTCTTCAATTTCAGTTTCATTCAACTCCAGATTTTTACTTTTTGCAGTTTTTTTTCTTTGTGACTGAACAAAACAATTCCACTTCTTCACTGTCATTCCAACCAAGAGAGACAAGGTCGATGTTCTTCAGTGTTCTGGATGTTTAGTATGTCTCTCTCTCTCGTGTTGAGGATTTTCTCTCGTACATTAAACTTCCCACATGATTCCACGTGATTCAACACTATTTCATTCTAACCGTGCAGGGTTCTCCCGGTGAGAGGGGATCTGCCGGTACCGCTGGGCCCATCGGGCCCCCTGGCAGACCAGGCCCTCAGGGCCCTCCTGGGAATGCTGGAGAGAAGGGAGTTCCTGTGAGTACTGTGGAGATCACGTTTTAGAGTTTTCGTTTATTCTTCTTCATCTCCCCCAAAAGTCCAATCTGTGAACCTGTTATAAAGGAGAGAGGCCGGTGACTCTCTCGCCTTTGAAACATCGTACACAAATATAAACGGCGACAACAATCGTTGATTGTCTCTCTCTCTCTCCGTCTCCCAGGGCGAGAAAGGTCCCATTGGCCCGGCGGGACGTGATGGAGTCCAGGGTCTCGTCGGTTTGCCTGGCCCCGCGGGCTCGCCCGGGGTACCAGGGGAGGATGGAGACAAGGCCAGTACCATTCCCTGATATCAAACCCCTTCACACCTTTCCTCACCAAGGTCCGTCATAAAATCCTCCACCCGTTTGACCCTGCGACCCAGTGAGAAGAAGGTTATTCCTGAGAAAGACCCACAAAGCTACAGGGTCATGCCCTCTAGCTGAGACGCCAAATATCGCCTCCGATTCCTCCGGATTCATGTTGTTTGGGTTTTCACTTTAAGTGTTTCCTGTTTAGACTGTGCTGTGGCCTCACGTGCAATGTGTTTGTGATTGCAGGGTGAAGTTGGAGAGCACGGACAGAAGGGCTCTAAGGGCGCCAAGGGAGAACATGTGAGACACATTTATTGTAGCACACATTTGTAAGCGGTGCCTTTAGTCGTGGGTGGAGCTCTGTGCACGTAAAGGAGCGCTCTGGGGAGTAAATCTCATAAATCCATAACACGAGTCGATAAAACATTGATTGGTGTGTTGGTTTGTTTGTTTTGTTGATAGGGTCCTCCTGGTCCACCAGGGCCAATGGGTCCAGTTGGTCAACCTGGAGCAGCTGTAAGTGGAGCTTAAAACGGTCCTCCTGGTTACTTGGGGGCGACAAAATCCCCAATAAGAAAGACTTGAATGCAGGTGGACGTAACTGACGGGATTCATGTCCATCCCTCCGTCGCCTCCCCTTTGTTTCCTCGTCCGTAGGGTGCGGACGGAGAACTTGGACCCAGGGGACAGCAGGGGCCATTTGGAGCCAAGGGAGATGAAGGAACCAGGGGATTCCCAGGCGCCCCCGGACCCATTGGACTGCAGGTGTGTGAGAAGCCTCAAAGCCCAAATCGTCGCGACTGCCACGATTTGACCTTTGATTTCGGCAACTGTGTAGACAGAGGCATCGGGTAAACAGCAGCCGTCATGGTGTCACCTGAAGGTGCATTTCGTACATTCATCTCACCCCATTTGTCTCGCTGAGATTGAAATGTTGGCTGTCAGAAGTCGTTTGCCTTGGATTCCGACCCATCCTCTTACTGTCTTTCGTCCCAACCGAACAGGGACTGCCAGGACCATCCGGGGAGAAAGGAGAGACTGGAGATGTCGGACCCTTGGTAAGTACTGACCACCGCGTCTGACCGCTTCAGTCCCTGTTCCCTCGCTCCGCCCCGGCTGCGATGGCGACACTTTGAACCGGACAAAGATGCTGTCAAACCTGCTGTGCCGTGTGACATTGACCGTGTTTGTTTTTAGGGTCCCCCCGGCCCCCCTGGACCTCGTGGCCCCGCTGGTCCCAACGGTGCTGATGTGAGTACGTCTCGTGATGTCGGCTTCACCATGTATCGCCATGGTTACCACCTAGCACCGATCCGTGTCATGCAGTGACAGTATAATATAGATGATTAGATGAGTCTTTTTTTTTTTTTTTTTGACTGACTTTACTCTTTGCTTTGTTTTCCCAGGGCCCTCAAGGTCCTCCTGGTGGTTTGGGTAACCCTGGACCCCTTGGAGAGAAGGTACAGAGGCACAGAGACATTTCTCACCAATTGCCCACTCGGTGCAACTCAGGGTGATGATCATTTGAACGTTGCTGATGGGTTTTATCATGACGACTGACGGAGATGCTGTTTGTTTGACAGGGAGAGCCCGGCGAATCCGGACCGCCCGGTATTGGAGGAGAGCCCGGCAAGAAGGTGAGCGGCAAGACATCCCTTTACCTCAGACCCTGTAGGCCGGGCTGAGAGTCGGAGACTCAGGGAGGGATCGTTCAGACCCTTATCATCATGTCTCCATAAGCACCAGCAACTACCATGAAGCTAATCTGGGATCCGGCAAAGTCACGTTTTAAGTCCCGCCCCCCGTTTCCGCGTTGAGCGTGGCAGGGATTTGGCAGCGAAGGGAAACTCCTTGGCCAGTGACCAGATGGAGCTGACAGATGGGGATTCTAATAAGTGTATTTCTGCAGTGGCCGTTCTACACGGCGTTGGACGTTGGAAACCTTCGTCTGAGAACGTTGGTGTCCAGGCAGGATGTTGTAGCTTGTCTTCCCGCCGGCTACGGGGAAAAGTCAGAGATATTGGTGCCGGCCCGGTTGGTGTTCGCTATGAGCCGAGGAGTAATCTGGGATGCCAGTGCTCCTTTCCTAAAAGGGTTTGTTCGTACCTGGCCATCCATGGTCGTCAGGTTGATTCCAGTTTGGACTCATTCCATGTGCTAACGGAGCCCCGCCCCTAGCGATATGATTGGTCCAAACATAAAGGTTTACACACATTTTAGCACCGCTCCCACCATTCTGCATCGAAAAGTCTGATTTGTGAGACTGCCATCAACCATTTGTGACAAGTTGAAGCAGGAGATCATTGTTCACGTGTGAAATGAATGTACACACCTTTAAACCCCATATTCAAACATTATGGTCGACAGAAACACCCAAAACTCAAAGATGTTGGATATAAACAGACGCACGGTTTGGCGTACATATTCTTCATCTTGGTGCAGTCTTTCACACGGACTCTGCCCCCGCCCCCTCGCACCTCCACCATCTGAAGCCAGCCCGTGGAAACCCGCTTTGAGCGCCCGGCGCACTGGTCTGGGGGGGGGGGCGGCTAGAGCCACCAGCAGGCGACTGACGGGTCGTGCCCTCCGATCACAGGGTCCTCGCGGAGAGCGTGGGGAGAAGGGGGAGGCGGGACAACCTGGAACAGCCGGACCCGCTGGAGGAAGAGGAAGGCCCGGAGACGACGGACCCAAAGGAAACCCTGTATGAAACGCATGCACATGCACACACACACACACACACACACAACGGTGATACGATGTACAGAATGGACGATGCCTTGCTGAGCTGCCGTTCTGTCTCCAGGGCCCCGTTGGTTTCCCTGGTGACCCTGGATCCCCTGGGGAGCTGGGACCCAGAGTAAGTCGCCCGCCGCATCAAAGTGTTTGTGTGCTGAAGATTAATTCTCATCCTCATAACAATGGAATCGCATTCCAACGCACTCCAGAGCCTGCGTCCCTCGTGTGAGACTGCGACCGCGTTGACAGGAAAATGAAATTGACCTAGGACACTTGTGTAGATTGTTAAAAGTCTTTACTCTAATTTCAAGACCGTTACCAGCATCTGACATTAAATATTTTTTCACCTTTTCCCTCAGGGTCTGGATGGAGCGAAGGGAGACAGAGGAGAGGATGGAGAGCAAGGGGAAGCCGTGAGTCGCCAGTCAAACGCAGTCAAGCGGCGCCGCCCGAAATCCCAACCGCAATTGTCTCGTTTTAACTTGTCGTCATCCCTAATCTGTTTTTTTTTAATGCTCCTCCGCAGGGCTCCCCCGGACCCACCGGTGAGAACGGACCCCCCGGCCCGCCTGGAAAGAGGGTGAGGGCCCCCGTCCACCCGGGACTACCGTTTTACTAACACAGAAAATGGATATTCAGAACCTGACGCATGCGTTGTTTTCCGCCGGTGTAGCGTTGGTTTGTTGGAGCCTTTCCAACTGGTTGGCCTCCCTGCCTCACTTCATGCTCTCCAAAAAGTGATTTTAAACTTGCGTCTGTCCGCCAGGGTCCGGCCGGAACGAGAGGAGCGGAGGGACGCCAGGGAGAGAAGGGAACTAAGGTACGAGCTCAAAGGTCACTCAAAGGTCACTTGTCTCCCTCCGTCGGAAGCTTCCTTTTTTGTTTTTTGATGTTTATTCTCCTCCGACCGACTCGCCCTTCCTCAGGGAGACCCGGGTGCCGTCGGCCCCCCAGGAAAGACTGGCCCCGTCGGGCCCCAGGGCCAGCCGGGAAAGCCCGGGACAGAGGGTCTGAGAGGTCTGCCCGGATCAGTGGTGAGTAAAGAGTGTGATATTGATTCAGTATCATATATCAGTTACAGTGTTATTAGGACTGTATCGCCTCAGGGTCATAACTCCTGAAATTGATCTAAAGACAGATAGAAAACCTTGCTAGCAATCATGAATACATCAAGTCGCAGAAAGCAGTTAAATTTGATCCAAATGCATTACTCTAAAATAATAATAATAATAATAAAAATAATATTAATAATAATAATTGATCCACTGTTTGAGTGGTCACACTATGATTGGATAGTTTGCCTGGTTGCTATGGACCAGGTGGAGCGGTGTTGCGTCCTCTGAGCCGATTGGTTGTTTTACGCTGTTTCAGGGCGAACAAGGCTCCCCAGGCTCCGCCGGACAGAAGGGACCCGCGGGACCCCTGGTGAGTCAACTTGATGCACGGTGATACAAAGAACGGCAGGCGTATTGCACAGGGATGGGACAGACTGTTTTTCTAATCAAACCAATTTGTCAGTCCGTCCATCTGTCTGGCCAGTTCAGACGATCACAGTACAGTAAAATGAGGTCAAACGGTACTTAATTGAGAATATTTTGACTGTATATTATCTGAGCTTTAGGTCATCTTTTGGGTTTCATAATATGGAACCAAAAGGCAGGCATTCACATTTTGGTGAAGTTGTAAAATTGAAGATACAAAACAGTTTCACCGAAATACATGAGGTTTCCTATTTTAATTATGGTTTCATCGATAATACGATTATATAAAAGCAGACGTTTTTGATCGCCCCTGTGTATTATTTACCTAATCCCCTCTCCCTCCTCGTCCACCGCTTCTCATCCCCTCCTGTAGGGACCCCCCGGTCTGCCCGGCCTGCGCGGAGACCCCGGTGCCAAGGGAGAGAAGGGCCACACGGGTCTCATCGGCCTGATCGGACCCCCGGGAGAGCAGGGCGAGAAGGGAGACCGAGGCATGGCGGGCCCCCATGGCTCTAGCGGCCCCAAGGGAGAGACGGTGAGTAGCTCCTCCACGCGGGAGGCTGTGAATCCCTGGGTGCAGGCGCAGAGGTAGGGACTCTGGTCGGAGAAAGCCGAACGTCGAGCTTTCCTCTGGCTCTGGCGGACGTCGCTGGTAGTAGCTGTACCTCTGGGTCGCGCTCGGCAGCGGATCCGGATGTTGGCTCAAAGTCCTGGGGAGGAATTATCTTTCCAAACCTGTGATGTCCGTTTAGCCCAAAAGTGATGCATGCCACAGCGGAGGGACCGTAGATCGCTCCCAACTCTGTGTGTGTGTGTGGGGGGGGGGGGGGGGGGGTGTTTCAACGGTTTTGCCTCATAGCGTTAGCTAAGTGTCTTGTTTCTTTGCTGTGGGATTTCTTTATTAATAATGGTAACAATAGAAAATCTCTGTTCTGTATTTTAGGGTATGTCTGGTTCCACCGGACCCATTGGCCCTGCTGGGCCCCCAGGCCTGACGGTGAGAATCTTGGAACAATTTTACGACAATCCCAGCCGCACTACTCGCCTTTGAGCCCTAATTCTCGGGCTCCGAGGAATTGTCAGACTAATTTGGAATTTAGAGGTGAACCGTGAAGGCTGATGACAAATAAACTGAGGTTCTATGTTCTCCGCAGGGCCCTCAAGGTCTGAAGGGAGCTAAGGGAGCGACAGTAAGTATTTGCACCCCAACACGGGAATATTGCACATAAATAGTCATTAGATACTGTATATCGCTGCCTTTTGTGTCTTGTAATGAAATTTGAATGTTTACTTTTAGGGAGGAGCTGGACCTAAGGGAGAGAAGGGTGTACAAGGACCTGCTGGCCCACCTGTAAGTAGTGTTCCCCTCCAGGCAACTCACCCTCCCTCATAATAAAAACAATAACTAAGAACCAATACCTTTGACAGCTGTAAGTGCCAGCAGCTGTGCACATCGTCACACTTTTGTGTGACAGTATCTTGTTATGCCCCTGTACGGCGAGTCCCGGTGGATCCGGTAGAGGTGGCTCTTCAAGTTAGGTAGCCATTCTCATCTGGAGCTCCTCCCTAGGGTCCGCCGGGCGACGTCATCCAGCCTCTGCCCATCCAGAGGAGCCCCAAGTCCAAGCGCTCTATCGACGCCAGCAAGATGCCTTCGGAGGCCGACATGCCGGCATCGGACGCCACAGGCGCAGAGTTCCTGACGGCCGGCGACGGCATGGAGGAGATCTTCGGCTCCCTCAACTCCCTGCGGCAGGAGATTGAAACCATGCGCTTCCCCCTGGGCACCCAGAGCAGCCCCGCCCGCACCTGCCAGGACCTGCACCTCAGCCAGCCGGACCTCAAAAACGGTAGGGGGGCAGACTCCTTAGTCCCCGAGCTGCGCCGGTTCTCCGCGTGCTTCGTGCCTGTCCTCAGCTCTCCGTCTCCCCCTGCAGGCGAGTACTGGATCGACCCCAACCAGGGCTGCTCCAGAGACTCCTTCAAGGTCTTCTGCAACTTCACCAACGGGGCCGAGACCTGCTTGTACCCCGGCAAGGGCGTCAACGCGGTACGTCCACTTGGAACGCTCGGGTTGCTCTTCATTCAAGTTTGTACCGACGCTTTGTCGTCTGAAGGGGCCCTGATACGACCGGAGAATGTGTCAAATGAGTCTCGGGTGTCGCTTCGCCAGAGAGCTCCTCAAGAAAACATATGTACATGAAAACATGATGCGACCCCGCACCTGGACGTCAGCCAGGATGTCTAACCGTGCTGTGTGTACGTCTGACAGGTGAAGATGAGCTCCTGGGACAACGAGGCCCCAGGATCCTGGTACAGTCAGTTTGCCACAGGCAGCAAGGTCAGTGGCTTTTGGGAGGGGGGCGAGTGTAACAGAGGCACTACAGTCGTCTTTAACAGTCAAAGTATTAAATTGCTTTAATACAAAAAAAAAAAAAAGATTTTTATTTTTTTACACAGTCAAAGTGATCCGTTTCGAAAAAAGGTTCACTTCATGTCTGAGCCTGCCGATAATAAGAGTGCAACCAAATCTGGACCCTCAACAGGTTTTAGTCAGCGTGCACACATTTCTTGATGTTTTAACAGAGTTTATTTTGGGGTGTTGGAAGATTTCAACAACACGAAGAGAAACCTACCTCAAAAGGCCCCGTATTGTACTGCTTTTCAACACGTTCATACACGTAGGTCCCTGAGCTCCCCAAAACATGTCTGAAGTTTTTTGCTGAAAATGCTACTCAAGATTATGCATTCTAGCCATTCTGACATGCCTCGATACACCGCTTCTTGACGGGCTGTTTTCTGTGTCTGTAGCTGTAAATGCAAATGAGCTGCCGCTCCCCACGCCCCATTCTGGGGCGGGTGGGGGCTGGGTGGGGGCTCTCTGTATCAGCCCGTGACGCGCAGGGCTTTTTTTTTGTTTCCATCAATCAGGAAACGGAGGCAATAAATCGCTCCGATCGCGCAGTGCACCGCCAACCCTTTTTGAATTTTTTTTTATAAGAGTTAAAATTACGGGACATTTACGGCAAAGTATTTAAATGGGAGGACGCGGTAGAGAAGGGTAAAATACGGGAGAATCCCGTTAGGGTCGACAGGTGTCCCTTAAAAACGGCAAAAGAAACACACCACAATTATTTTTTTAAAATACTAAATACTAAATATTTCCCTCATCTGCAGTTTTGTGACAGACGGCCGGTATTGATTCCTCTTTCTTTTGAAAGATTTGTGCTGGTCTGTGCAGCCAACAACAGCGCAGTTCCCATGCTCAGCCCTTAGCTTCCTCATAATTCTAGGGTGCTTGCAAGAAAAGAGTGGCGCATCTTCGCAAAGGTATTTCACCAACCGTGGGTGGAGTTACTCAGATGGGGGTGGAGGGCGGTTGTGATGTGACGTAGGAAGGAGACGCAAATCTGAACGGCTTGTTGAATCACATGCTTTTCGACCACAAGAATAAGCTGACTGGGGTCGTCTTACTTCACAGTGTGTGTTAGTAGGCCCATCAGAACCAAATGTATGTGCACGAGCACTGAAAAAGTGAGTTTTTCGTAAGAGGTCCCCAAAAAATTATCTTCTGGTCCCGCCGACAATGACGGCGATACATATTTTTGCCATATTTTGTATTTTTTCATTCATTCCATTTCAAAAGGCGTAGCTCTTACAAATGTGGCCAAAATGTGTTATCGCAGTCGTCATCGGGGCCAGGTTTCTAACCGTATCATTCATCATAAACAGTCGGGTAGAATGTGTGTGCTGACTGGTAAACGGTCTAAAATTCAACTTGACACCGGTGAAAACCACGTCCGGTCCTTCAGTGCATTAAAGACCGGACGGAGTTTTCACAAAAAAGTATGAGGTTATGATCTCTACCAAGTGCCTGCACTTATTATCCTGCCACAACAGTGTGTTGCCCCTGGCAACGGGGCAGCCAATGAAATGACCCAACTGACCAAACCAAAGTATATCCACGCTCGCCTTTGTCCTCGCCATCCCAGTTCTCCTACGTGGACTCCAGCGGCGAGCCCGTGGGCGTGGTGCAGCTGGGCTTCCTGCGCCTGCTGAGCGTCCAGGCCCGACAGAACCTGACCTACCACTGCCACCGCTCGGTGGCCTGGGCCGACCGCAGCGCCAAGAACGGCCACAAGCGGGCGCTGCGCCTGCAGGGCGCCAACGACGAGGAGCTGAGCTACGAGACCAGCCCTTACATCAAGGCCCTGGTGGACGGCTGCTCTGTGAGTGCTGCGCGCGCGCGCACACACACACACACACACACACACACACACACACACACACACACACACACACACACAAGGAGAAGTAATTTGGGAGAAACCTCCTGAAGGGGTGGGACACGCAGTCATTTGATTTGTTCACCTCCAGAACAAAAGTGGTGTAGAACAGCGAGTTATTTTTGTGTTATTGTAAACGCCATAAATACATAATATAATAATAATAATAATAATAATAGTTATAATTTGCACAAGCATTAATAAGAAATCTCCCTCTGCAGTACCGTAAGGGCTTCGACAGGACGGTGCTGGAGGTCAACACACCGCAGCTGGAACACCTTCCTCTGTTGGACATCAAGGTGTCAGACTTTGGGGAGAGCAACCAGCAGTTTGGTTTTGAAGTGGGACCTGTCTGTTTCCAAGGCTAAAACACTCACACACACACACACACACACACACACACACACACTCATAAAAACACACACACACACACACACACACACACATGCATGCACTTAGAGACATACCACCAACATGATCACCATCGCGTGCCCGGTAATTTTGTAAATTAACTTGTAAATGACATTAAACACATTTTCACTCACACACACACACCTACACACACACACACACACACACACACACACACACACACACACACACACACCCACCCACTCGGAGGCTGTTGTAAGGCAGACACGCTCACACTGTGGGAACGGACGACAGTCAAACAGAAGAAAAGAAGAGTGTAAATCTCTCGTGAAGAGGAGAATCTACCCAGAGGAAGAAACCAAGGAAGAGAGCGAGAGAGAGAGAGAGGGAGCGAGAGAGAGCGAGCGAGTGAGAGGATTTCTCCAGAACGAGACCGTGTTATGTCTGACGCCAACAGTGAAGAGCTTCCGGCACCGGGAAAGTGAGCCGGTGACTCCGCGCCAACGCCCCCACCCCCCGCCCACCACCCAAACACCCGCCCACTCATCCCACCCACTCATCCCACCCACTCTACCTCCCCCGTACCAAAAGTGAGGCCCACTCCCACTAGTCTCCATTGCCCACTCTGGTCTCAGACTCATCAAATGGAACCAAAGAGATTGAGGTACAACTCGTCTGTTTAAAACCTAGACCTGTTTGCCGGCGTCCCCCGCTCCTCGTCACTGTGCTTAAAAGAAATAAAAATAAAAAAAACTTCCCGATCGATCATTGGGAAGGGTTTTTTTTTTTTTTTGTTTGTTTTTTTGTTGTTGTTTTTCTTGGATATTGTCGAGCGGACTCTTCCTGGTGTGGTGCATTGTGGTTAATGTAGTCTGAGAAACAGCGCGAATGGATTGCATGGTTGTCAGGTGTGTACTGTAGTGGGAGGAGATTAGGGAAGATAACTGTGCCTTCTTAAATATATATATATATATATATATATATATATATATATATATATATATATATTTGATGAATTCAAAAGCCATTGACTTTGTAAATTGTCCATAGCTCAGCGTTATTGTAGGTGTATTTTTACAACTGTTACAGCTACATTTGGACGGAGCCAAATGTCGTTTTGTTGTTTTGTTTTGTATTTCTTCTAAAATCGCAGATTAACTTCACTGGGCAACCGAGGCAGCGTGGGCGATCATTGTTCTGGGGATTTGGATGAAGGCGTGATCAGGGTTAGAAAATATGTAAACGAGTTTCAAAGTAAAAAAGTTTTTTTTCATCTTTATTCCCCTCCCCTCCCCCCCCCCCCCGCCCGCTTTAAAACCGTGAATAAATGCACGCTATATTGAAAAGAAATAAAGAAAACTGTGTGGCAAGGTGCTACGTATACCAAAGCATAAGAGTTTTATATCACACTTTGAATTCTTCCATTTTTTGTCTCTTCCAACAGTCTCAAGAAACTGTCACTAGTTTTCACTGGGGAAAATGTGCATTAATTACATTCCATTTGTACAGAAATAGTGATATTCTATTGTATTTATTTAAAAACAAAAACAGGGTGCTTTGAGATTTCCCAAAAAACGACCGCCAAATATTCCAGTGAATGTGGTATATTTCACTTGTATTTATTTCTTTTTCTTGCGCTCTCACCTGAAGGTCGACCGACTTTCCACTTCCCTCCAGCGAAAAAACCTCTTGTGCGACCAAAGGAATTCCGATGTAACGACCCGTTTGGTGTTTCCATCGACTGTACTGTGCTGTTCATTTTTCACTTTGCTTCCTTTTGTTTCGATTAAAACGGTGACTCCCCACCTCTGTCACATTTCATTGTGGTTTTGCCACTGTTTGACCCACCCGCCCGCCCGCCGAGGCCGAGGCTCGTTCCACGTTCCATGTCGAATTAGCTCCCAAGAAGGTTCGGTCGCGGCGGCGCCACCGTCGGCGCTGGCTCTCTGGCCCCCGGGGGCCACAGCGGGGGGAGGGGAGGGGACGCTGGGGGTACAAGGTGAAATCATGCTTTGGGGCTAAGTGTCATTTCTTCGCCTTTTTTGACACGGGGAGGGGTGAGCGAGACGTGCAGAAACAAAATAGGAATAATTCTCCAGAGGGAACGACCTCAACGACTCACGTGTTTATTGTGTTGGAGACCAATGTGTCGACGACGGATGTGGTGCTGAACAGAGAAAAAAGTATTATTTTATAATGTGTGTAAGTATTTTTTTTTTCCTTTTTTTTTTTTTTTTAATTCTTGTTTCTGTAATACATAATCTTTTTAAAAAGAGCTGCTCGACTCACTCGTTTTTATTATCAACCTCCTGGTGTTTCACACATATAAGCTCCAGCCAAGCATCCGATTTGGTCAAAAGGCACCAACGATTCCAGTTTGAACTCAGACATTTTTAAATCTTGATTGAAAATATATTTTTATTTATATATATATATATATATATATATATATATTTTTAAAAAAAGGGATGAGCGCACGCTTCTTTGTGTTAGCAGTGTATGTACGTGTCTCTTGCCTGAATATTTGTTGGAGGATTTGGGGCCGGTTCATGTTGCAGGCTTGTTTGCAGTTTGACGTCGCTCCGACTGAAATCCAGTTGCACGCAGGCCTGTGTAACAGCGTCTACTAATGTAAACTGTATGAGTAGTAGTAAGTATGGAGGTATAGTGTTTGGAATATTTTGAAGCCATTACCTTTTTTTTTATATTGAGCTTGATTGCTTATACCTGGCTATCCATGGTGTCCTTGGTATCCCGGACGCTGCCATTGAATTATCTGGTCCAAATTCGATCAACCTGAATATCGTTTTTCAAATATGTGCAACATGAATCATAAACATTGAAGAAATAAAATACACATCTGAAAACAAGTTTTTGAAAAAGTTTTTCAAATATTTATTATTATAAAAGCTGTGAATTCCAAAGCCGTTTAAATTCCAGTATTAAAAGTTCAGCGGCTTTAAAACATTCGAGACATTGCGACACGTATTTGCTTCCCAAATCGAGTCGTTTGCCACAGGTAAACCTGAGCAGCCGGGATTCTTCAAATACACGGTCGTGCGCTGGAGGTGATGCACTGCAATAGCGACGTAAAATGACGAAGGGAGACAAACTGTTAGTTGCAATGATTTGTACGACAGTCCTCAACTCCATTTTCATGGCGTACAGAGGATGTGGATGCAGCTCCTGCGTCTCGCTCCACCGCTGTGTTTGGTCGGGCTGAAGGTGAACCGAACCGCGCTGGAATGGGCTTTGACGTTGTTGAAATGCATTACGAGCTCGGTGGTGAGCGCCCATTGGAAACGCAATTGAGATGCCGACAAAGTGTAAAGTAGTACGGTGTTTAATAAAGCGTCTCATTTGAGTCGTGAAGGCAAAGCAAAGTTCCACTGGATTTATAATCACCACAGCCCACTCTTATTATACAACGGAAATGAATCGACGGATGAAAGCCGGAGCCGCCACGGAGCCAGTTCGACCCGGCGACGTGTCGTCCTCAGCCGATGAAGAGTCCCCCTGATGGCAACAAATCGCATTTTACCGTCCGCAGCGTTCGTCTTCGGGCCCCCCGCCCCCCGAAAAACGCGTGAAATAAACGAGCGGCTTTTCACCGATCCAAGCGTCGTACCCGTCACTTCGACGGAAGCTCCCGTGATGTAGGCGGAGTCGTCCGACGCCAGGAAGGCGCAGACGTCGGCGACCTCTGTCGGAGCGCGGCAGGGGGTTGAGGCAGGGGGTTGAGGCAGGGGGTTGAGGCAGGGGGTTGAGGCAGGGGGTTGAGGCAGGGGGTTGAGGCAGGGGGTTGAGGCAGGGGGTTGAGGCAGGGGGTTGAGGCAGGGGGTTGAGGCAGGGGGTTGGGGCAGGGGGTTGGGGCAGGGGGTTGGGGCAGGGGGTTGAGGCAGGGGGTTGAGGCAGGGGGTTGGGGCAGGGGGTTGAGGCAGGGGGTTGAGGCAGGGGGTTGAGGCAGGGGGTTGGGGTAGGGGTTTGAACCGGATGAACAGTCGATCCCTGGTTGAATTTTTTAATTCCAGGATTATTTTTTTAATAATCAGTGTGCGTGTAGAGACTCACCGGCAGGCTCGCCCATCCTCCCCACAGGCACCAAGGAGGTCATCTAAAACACAGGAACATCAATTACTGCCGCTCCCCTCCAACATCAACCTCGTTTCTATTTTGAACTGAGTACCATCGACTATTTAAAAGGAGGACGATCAGCGAAAGTGGCTGTGGTTTTAATATCACATATTTGGTGTAGCCAATCCGCCGGACTTTTGACTTTTACTGGACGTTGCGCACGGCGAGCGAAGCATTTTCCCGTGTCGCTAAAGGACTGGAAGGGGCTGTGGCTCCACCGCGGCACGTCCGTCCCCGGGGGGCGCCCGCCGCACCTTGCCGATCACTTTCTCCGGCACCTTCTCCGTCATCGGCGTGGAGATGAAGCCCGGCAGCACGCAGTTACACCGGATCCCGAACCTGGACGGGAAAGCGGGAGGGACAGGGCGGCGCCAGGGGTCCCCCGTCAGGGGGGGTCCTCGCGCCGTCAAAGCACACGTACCCCAGCGAATCCAGGGTCATATTCACAGAGAACGTCACGGAAAAACGTCCATCGTGAATAAAAACGAATATTTTTCAAAAGCATGAGTAACTTCGGGGTACATCACTGCAACAATGTATTTTTCCCCGGCAGGTGACAGAAATGGAGATATTGATGAGGAAAGCAAAGGGGGGAAAAAAAAAACCCCGAAAATAATATCCTGGTTAAAAGGCAACAAAGTGGGCCATATGGGAGGCGCTGCATACTTTAATACTGAAATGAAATATTTGACATTCTCTGCGAATGTGCGCATCAATTCTTTGACATTCAATCTACCACGACGATGAAAAGACGAGGAATCTCCCTGTCAGTCCGTTTGGGTGAATCACCGACGGACGGGGTTTCGACCGCGAAGACACCCACAGGGCTTTTACTTTGAAGTGAACGAGAGGAAGTTGGACCTGCTCAGCTCTTTGGCTGCTGCCCGGGTCAGACCCTGCACGCCGGCCTTAGAGGAGGCGTAGTTGGCCTGGCCGATGTTCCCCACCTGAGTGTCCGCGCACACACACACACACACACACACACACACACACACAATCGTACACCTTTTGGCCTGTGCTGGATATAGACAATTTCTACAGCGCGTTCCTACAATCAAAATCAAATCTTCTTAAATGATAATATTCTTAATATTGCTGCATGTCATTCATAATAACATCATATGCAGCAGCTCGTTATCGGACAGCGATTCAGCTCGGGGAGAAAGTCCCCTCATTCATTTTCAAAACCGCCTAATCCAATTCAGATGAATTTTAAATACTCTATATGTAAGCAGCAGCCACGCCCTCACCTTCCCTACGATGCTCCCCACGGTGATGATGGAGCCTTTGGGAGCTCCACAGATCACCAGAGCCTCCGCCACAGCCTGGACGACCAGGAACGAGCCCTGGGAGGGGGGAGAGAGAGAGAGAGAAAGAGAGAGACAGAGCAAGAGAGAGGGAGAGAGAGAGGGAGAGAGAGAGGGAGAGAGAGGGGGAGAGAGCAATAGAGAGACAGAGACAGAGACAGAGAGGGGGGGGGGGGGGGGTGGAGGGGGGAAAGTTTAGGGTTTATTTTGTGGGTCCATCAAGGGATTTTGTGTTGCAGGTGAAGCAGAGGCATGGACAACGCAGTGACCCCCACACACACACACACACTCACACACACACACACACACACACACACACACACACACACACACACACACACACAATCTGAAAACATTAAATGAAGGGAAGCGGGATCATCCAAAATGCTGTGATAACTTCTAGAGTCACAGCCCCCAAGCATGGAGAAACACCTGTACACACACCAACATATCTGACCAATAGCTGAGTGGTTGCTGAGGATCATTTCCAGGTCACTCCTCCAGCTGACGCACGGTGGTCGTCGCCGTTTGTCTTCTCATGTGGTTTTTACCGTTTTTTTGTCCAAGACAATAAAAGTTAATTGTTACTAGTATCTATTTCCATTGTCGCTAGTAT
Organism: Zeus faber; assembly: GCF_960531495.2. Classification (NCBI taxonomy): domain Eukaryota; kingdom Metazoa; phylum Chordata; class Actinopteri; order Zeiformes; family Zeidae; genus Zeus; species Zeus faber. Next base: position 5,584,813 of record NC_137193.1, on the reverse strand, counting down.
CTATTTCCATTGTTACTAGTATCAATGGAAATAAATACTAGTATCTATTTCCATTGTCGCTAGTATCTATTTCCAATGTTCTAGTATATATTTCCACCGTCACTAGTATCTACTTCCGCAGACGAGTGGAGGGAAGGGGTCGTCTTCCTTCTCCATTCTTCAAACCCTCCAGTGCCATCAGTGCCTGGTGCTTTGAGCTGCTGTTTCTCGTAAGCTTTGAATTCAACTTGCAACAAGCTTTGTTGTCTCATCATTTCTCATGACGGGTAAGAAATACATTGTTACTGAATAAGTAACTAATGAATAAGTATTTACTTTTTATTTGAACTCTCCACCCACATTTCACGCCCAACATGTCTTGGTGCCATTTCCTCTCCTTTTCTTATCTTTTGATACAAGGTTAGTTCCCCCTGTCAGCTGTCAGAGCAGAGTTTGGAATCCCCTCCTTCTCAGTGGGCGATGTGGGTCCGTACCTTGAGGTTGACCTGGATGACCTTGTCGAAATGCTCCTCCTCCATCCGGACCAGGAAGGCGTCCTGCGTGATGCCTGCAGCGCTCACGCACACCGAGGGAGGCTGGAAGTACCGACACTGCGGGAGAGGAAGTTGAAGAAATATCACAACATTTTCTTTGACGAACGCCTCCATGTCCATAACTTGAGGGCATTTGGAGGACGGCCATTGGATATTTAGGCACACAAAATATGCCAGAATCAATCGTTTATGGCGCGCGATAGGATGAACAAGCGGTTTGAGGTATTGATCAGAACATCGAGAAGGGCCCATGAAGTTCAGAAAACAGCTTTACTTTACTGACGACATTTAACTGCATCACCATGTTACCACAGCCAAGATATCTAGTCTCACATCACGATACTGATTTTATATTATGTTTCCCAGCCCTACAGAATAAACATGCATACTAAAACTATCAGTGGCAAAAAGTATGACCCTTCTTGCATATAGTTGCATATATATTGCAAGTAGCATGACAAACAGAATGTGTTGAAAGTACTACTTGTGTCCAATGTGTGAAAATAGACATTCTGCAAACACCACGCTCAGTGAAGAGGCGGAGAGACAGGTAGCGGAAGGTGTGTGTTTGTGTGGGTGTGTCCGTCACACACACCTGTATCCCGGTCACCAGGCTCCGGACACTATGCCTGGACGCCACGTCCACGCCGGCGGCCATGTGACCCTGGCCCCTGCGGTCACGCGACAAGCCGTGCAGCGTTTCATTGGCTGCCTCCTGGTTGACGTCAGCCACCACCACAGAGGCTCCTTCGGCGGCCAGACGCCGGCACACGGCCCGGCCGATACCGCTGCCCCCTCCTGGGGGCGGCACGCAACCACATGCCGCTCAGGGCCTCCCAACAACATTCAACACGGGCCCCGAAGCCGGGGTCCATGATGCAATAGTGTTGTAGTACGGGTATATATACTAGTATACTTTTAACAATGGGAAAAGATACTAGTAACAATGGAAATAGATACTAGTAACAATGGAAATAGATACTAGTAACAATGGAAATAGATACTAGTAACAATGGGAATAGATACTAGTAACAATGGAAATAGATACTAGTAACACTGAAATTGATACTAGTAACAATGGAAATTGATACTAGTAACAATGGGAATAGATACTAGAAACAATGGAAATAGATACTATTAACACTGAAATAGATACTAGTAACAATGGGAATAGATACTAGTAACACTGAAATAGATACTAGTAACACTGAAATAGATACGAGTAACAATGGAAATGGAAATAGATACTAGTAACACTGAAATAGATACTAGTAACAATGGAAATTGATACTAGTAACAATGGGAATAGATACTAGAAACAATGGGAATACATACTATTAACACTGAAATAGATACTAGTAACACTGAAATAGATACTAGTAACAATGGGAATAGATACTAGTAACAATGGGAATAGATACTAGTAACACTGAAATAGATACGAGTAACAATGGAAATGGAAATAGATACTAGTAACACTGAAATAGATACTAGTAACAATGGAAATGGAAATAGATACTAGTAACAGTGGAATAGAAACTAGTAACAATGGAAAGAGATACTAGCAACAATGGAAATAGATACTAGCAACAATGGAAATAGATACTAGTAACAATGGGAATATACTGTATACTACTATCAATGGATATAGATACTAGTAACAATGGGAATAGATACTAGTAAATGTTGGAATAGCAACTCACCGAAATATAAGTACTAGTAACTTTAAAGAGTGACAGTTAAGAGAGCTGCCATGTGACGTACAGTGACGTATGAAGGGGGCTTGACTCGGGTCGGTGCGTCGTTGTACAATCAGACAGACAAGTGACATCAAACAATTCAAAATAGACGACCTCGGTCGAAACGACGTGACGTGCAGGGCGCACAGCGTGAGGTCACGGCGCGGTGCGGCCTGTGGGGCTGTACGTAAGAGGAGGGTCATACGTCAGCGCAGACTGAACGAACGAACGAACGAACAACGAGAGCGGGAGAGCTGTAGACCCAGGGTGGAACACGACGAAGGACGAAATAACACAGACCTGTGACGAGCGCCAGCCGGGATACGAGTCTTGCGGAGGCCGCCATGACGGTGCTGGTTGCTGTCATTCTACGTGCGTCCACTAGGTGACGTCACGACACGGCTTGCCCTCATGACGGCGTCTGTTTTAAACTTTGAAACACACTTAGTGTGGGGGCGGCCACACCTTGGATTTGAAATATGACTTCTTTTTTTTTTTTAATTTTTTGAAGGCATTTTTAAATTCGTGTCAAGATGAGGAGGCTGCCTGGTTCATCCCCTTTCCACTCGGCTCACTCTCATGGCCTTTTTTGTTTGCGTTATTCAAAATAGTTTGTTTGCAAGCAGCAATTTCGTGGATAAAAAGGATTGTTTTTAAATATTCATTAACATTTATGTACAAAATAATTAGCATTAAGTAATATAACATTGGCTGAATACATTTCATTCACTTAATATATACGTTAAAATAAAAAAAATAAAAAAAGTAATGAAGCTTAATTATGAAAAACAAATCATGAAACCACACAAATCTTTCCACAATCGACGCGTTGTGTTGTAAATCAAGTTATTTCTGGACGAACCTCGGAGCTCGTCCGTGGACATGGATGACTTCCGGTGCAGCGGAGTAATGAGCAAGAAAGTCACTAAAACACATTTACATTTATATTAATTAACCTCCTGTATTTATATGATATAACCTATAACCTCCTATATCTATGATATAACCTATAACCTACTATATTTATGATAAACCCTATAACCTACTATATTTATATGATATAACCTATAACCTACTATATTCATATATAACCTATAACCCCCTATAGTTATATAACATACTATATTTATATATGACCTATAACCTATATTTACATATAACCTAACCTTTTATGATATAGCCTATAACCTCCTGTATTCATAAAACAGTATATAACATACTATATTTATATATAATCTATAACCTACTATATTTATATTCTTTATTTTATAAACACTTACACCAACTATACTTATTCATTAAGAATTATAAAGGGATCGTGCCGTGTATTTGTTGTTGACCTTTTTCTTCTTTGTATTGCTGTCCTTATATGTGGGGGACTATCTTTTGTAATATATCTAATAAAGAACAATAAATACAAATCAAACGCTTGTAGCACTTGACATATGATGCGGAAGGATCAACTAAACTACACAACTAAATGTGTTTGACAACCAAAGTGTTGATCCATCAATGAAATGCAGGAAGGAAGCTCAAATGAGATGAACCTCTGTGATGAACGTCAACCTTGACAGGAGTCCTGCGGAGGCCTCCGTCATGGTTTTTGTTGTTGTCCTTCAGGTTCCGTCCACTAGATGGCGACGTTGTAGAGCTTGTCCTGACCTCTTGTCCATACAACCACTGTCCACGAGAGGGCGTGTTTCACTCATTTAAGTTTCAGAACCTTTGTTTGTGGAACTCTAGTTTGTATGAAGGTGGCATCTTGCTTAAAAAAGAAAGTGTGTGTGTGTATATATATATATATATATATATATATATATATATATATATATATATATATATATATATATATATATATATATATATATATATATATATATATATATATATATATATAATTTTTTTTTTTTTATATTTCCAGAGTCACATTTATAACATTTAAATTAAAACAATAATCTTAATGTTTAATACAAAAATACTAATTGATAGTATGCATATGGACCTAATTTCTTGGAATAATCCGTTTAAATAGGTCTAATGTATCCAGCAGATTAAGAATGTTTTTACCAGATTAAAAAATAATAAAATACATGCAAAAATACATTTTATTGTCTAAGAATTACATCAAGTGTAATGCATGCTTTTTTTTAGCTTCCACCTTGCTCACTCAATCGAAAACAGTCCCCTCCTCCCCAAATTCATTCCCGAGTGACAAACAGAACATAGCTGCTGAAAAGACGACCCCACGTTACCATTTATTTATGTACAGGTGTTCAGATTGGAGGGCGGTCCCACGTGCACAGGCATTTCAACTCCCCACAGACTTTAGAAAAAGATGTAGGACCGACTGCCCTGGATCATCCTCCTTTTAAAGAGAGGAAACAAAGCCAAACACACGCCCACACACGGTGGGGGAGATGATCAAAAACAGAGAAAGGCATTCCCCTCGTTTTGAGAAACTGGAGCAGAAGTCCACGTCCGGCATCGTGTCAGAAAGTGAACGAGGGACAAAAGATGATCCTCCAGAATAAATGACACCGTCGTGGCAAACTGTAAATGACTGAAATCAAAACGCCTTAGAAAAATAACTGACTTTGATGAGTAGCACCAACACAAGACCGTGCACCCACCTGACTGGCCCAGGCCCGCAATGCTCGTCAAAGTATACCCTTATTTTTACACACACACACACACACACACACACACACACACACACACACACACACACACACACACACACACACACACACACACACACACACACACACACACACACACACACACACACACACACACACACACACACCATTTTATTTATTTATTTTTAAGAGATGTGGTCTGCTATTTAAATCCTGGTTGAGTTACACAGAGGGCACAGCGCTTACAACAGGGGTCGACTTTCACAGAAAATCAACCGTCAGCTGCCCCTTCAGTCACCGTGTTGCCGCCTGTTAAATAGGTTTTTAATTGGAGCGTCAATGCGGCGATGGGAGGGGAGACAAACAAACGTGGAGCAAGAGCTCAGCCAGACGAGCGCACGCCGCACAAGTTCCGACGAAGGCTGAACTACAAAAACCATGGACCAAAAATAAAAATAAAAAGCCAACAGAGTTATTTGGGCATGGGTGAGTGGACAAGACATGTCCTCACTGTTTATTAGCAGATTGGTCACAGGAGGAGAAAGAAAAATAATAAAAAGCAACGTGTTTACAGAGAGAAACAGAACAGTACAGTAAATGGACATTAGAACAGGGGTTCCCAAACTGGGGTCCGGGGGCCACCTAGGGGGTCCTCTGAGGACCTGCAGCGGGTCCGTGGAAAATGTTTTATTTTATGTTTGTGACAATTTTTTGTGACAGATGCTTCCATATTTTTGCACAAAATATTGTGTTTTTTCCAGTCGGCTTAATTTAAATGTTAGACCAGGCAGGGCTGCCTAAAATGTTTGGGAACCCCTGCTTTAAAACACAGGTACAACTTCCTCGAAAGAAAGAAAGAGAAACATACAAAGAAATGAGTTTTGTTCCGGCGGCCTCCTCCGACGAAGGAGAACGCAGCACATCAGCCAGCGCCTCTGTACTGCGTGCTGTCCGCGTTTCCATGACAACCAAGGTGCTTCTGGGCAACCTCACAAGGCTCGCAACGAACACACACACACACACACACACACACACACACACACACACACACACACACACACACACACACACACACACACACACACACACACACACACACACACACACACACACACACACACACGTTGGGGTGGAAAAAAATAAAATAAAAGCCACATGAAAAACACAACCACGACTCGTCTCCCGCCGCCCGCCCCACTTTCCCCAGAAATCAGGGAATAAATTATCTCCTTAAAATGCTTCTTTATAAAAGAAAAAAGTAGATATTCATACAACTGTACACCTTTTCTATACAGCAACGGTAGGATGAAGGGAAGCAGTCTCCAGAAAGTAAAGAGTAATTCTGGCCCTAGCACCCTCTTCCCCTCCGCCCTGGCCCTCGACTCCACCCCCCCCTCCCCTCCCCTGGGAGAGACAAGGGCATCCATCCATCCCTCCGCCCTTCAGTTTTCAGTTCATCCCTCCGCCTTGTTTGTGGACGCTCGGGGCTGCAGGCAGGGACGCCGCTCCTTCCTACTGCAGGGCGGGGAACCCGGTTCGGCGTAGCCACGGTAACGGACTGATCCCCTTTCAGTAGTTCTTCAACCGCCCGGGCGGGTTGAGGGGGTGGGGGGAGGGGGTGGGGGTGGGGTCAGACTGCTCCCTTTGGAGCCCGTCTCTCGCTCTCCCTCCCTCCCTCCCTCTCTCTCTCTCTCTCGCCCCCCTACCTGCCTCTTCCGCTCGCTCAGCCCGAGTCTGACTCGCTGGTGTCCGAGGAGGAGGTGGAGGACGAGGAGGTGGAGGAGTCTGAGGACGAGCTGCTGGCGCTGAGGCGGGACGGCTGCGTGCTGGGCTCCGTGGCCGAGGGCTTCTCCGCTGCAGGGAGGACAGAGGGATCAGCGCGTGACGGAGGCAGCGCCGCAGTGACCGCGCTTGCGACGTGGCGCGGGAAACCTTCCCACCGCGCGCCGCGCACTTTTTGTTTCGTTCAATTAGGAAACGGAGTAAGTGAGAGAGCTTGGTTTGGAGGCTCTGCAGCGTCGAGCATCGGGTGGAGCGCCAGGTTTTAAAACACCACAAATGCCGACTCTGCTTTGGAACAACCGGACACATTAGGACAAAGGGAAATTTAATCGAAACAAGTTTTTTGAGTTTAAGCCCCTGCAGACACCGGGGCGCGTCAACCAAAACTCCCAACGAAAATTCATCAACTCTGCAATTAAACTGGTTGGTTTGTTGTTGTGTACTTTGTTGGTTGGTCGACAACCAACAAAGCTTTTGCAGGTGTAGCTTAAAATGTACTTTTAAAGATCGCAATCTGCTAAAATAACCGTGACCCGGTCGTTATGTCACGTCTGCAAGAGCCCTGATCACCTGCAGAGCATTCAGTGGCATTCCCACTCCGCGCAAACCCCTCTCAGGGCTTTACTCTACTTCCAGTGCGTTTCCCGGACGACGGGGGGAGGGCAAAAGGAGGGGGTTTACTCACGCTTGGCTTTGGGAGGCTTCTTGCCCGAGTTGAGCTGCCCGCTGACGTCCAGCAGCCTCCGCTCCAGCTCCAGCTGCTTCTCCAGCACCAGCTCCTCGCGGGACTTCCCTGCTCCACCCTTCTTGCTCGCTGGGCGGGGGGCGCACACACACGCACACGCACACACACACACACACACACACACACACACACACACACACACCATTAACACACAATTCCACTTCTACCTCTAAAAGGTTGTTTTTCAATGCAAGTAAGTTAAGAAAGAAACATATTATTGGCTTGAAGAGCAAAACAATGAGGTCAAAGTTAAACATGGACGATAAACACAAAATCACGGAAATGCTTCTTCAAAAGCTGTCGCCTCCCTGCCAGCCGTGCCACTGCTTGGCCGCCGCTCTATTTCGGAACAGCCGTTCGAGTGTGCCGGCGTGACAAGCGTGCTCCTCGGTTCGCCGTTGGCGCCATTCACAAAAAACAGGGCCACCCTTGCCGGACCCCGCTCGCCCCGGCCCCCCACTCACCGTAGGGCTTGCGGGGCTTCTTCCGCAGACACGTCATGACGTACTGCTCCAGCTCGCGCAGCGTGGAGGGCTTGAGCGTCTCAAAGTCGATCTCGATCTCCTCGGGGTTGGTGTCGCGGAGCGAGGGCTCGCGGGCCTGGATGATGTAGACCACGCGGCCCAGCTTCTCCCCCGGCAGCTTGTTGATGTCCAGGCTGAGCTGCCGCTTCTCGTCGTAGGACATGGGCACCGTCTCCTCCTCCTCGTCAGAGTCGTAGTGCGGCAGCATGGCCGCCGCCGGCTCTGCCGGCGGCACGCTGAAAGTCACGGCCGCTTTCTTGGACCTGGGCCGACGGGGAGGAAAAAGTCATTTTGAGACAATAAAATAAAACACATTTAGGGATAGGTGAAACTGTTGACTTCTTCCTGCTGCTTTTTAGACATTTTTTCGTTCATTGCGCGTGAGGAACTGAACTTTCCATGTTTCTTTTAATGGTCATTTGTGTTCATTACGTCATCATTGATCAGACGTTGTCCAAAGCTACTTACAAGAAGTACATCTGTCACACTAATAAAACAACTGTACGTCAGCGACAGCTTAACCTTCTCTAGAAAACAAGCAGTAAGAGTATAGTACGGTTGTGTTTTTTTATTCAATCTATCTCCATTTTCCAATAACCACCAACTATAAAATCTGATTTGACGTTATCCATTTTAAGACCCTATTTTGGGCTGAATTGCTTAAACACCTCTATCCTCATCTAATTTTAACTGTCCTGTTTGTAATTCCACTCCCGTCCAGCGGGCATCGCCACTCACTTGCTCTTATTGCTCTTCTTGCTCGGCGTCTTCTTGGTCTGTGTTTTGGGCGTTTTGGTGGTTTTGGGAGTCTTGGCCGGCCGAACGGGCGTCATCAGCTCCTCCTCTATCCTCCGCTGCTGCTGCTGCTGCTGCTGCAGCAGCAATAGCTGCTGCTGCTGCTGCTGTTGTTGCTGTTGTTGCTGCTGTTGTAGCAACAGCTGATGCTGCTGCTGCTGCTTTTCCTTCTCGGGGTTCTTCTTCTTCTTCTTCTTCTCCTTCTTGTCTTTCTTCTTTTTGGGTTTGACGATGGGACCCTGCGAGAGGGCCGTGAGCTGCTCGTGCACCGCCTTGAGCTGCAAGGACGGAGAGGAGGGAACGTCAACACCCCAGCTCCGGGGAAAAACTCCTCTTGAAGACTGATTGAAAGCGGTGGCAAACAAGGCACGAGGAGGTGACTTCATTTACAGGGGAATGGACCTGATAAATAGTAGACGAGCAATTTGATAGATCCACTCGCTAATTTAATCGAAATCTTGATTTGGAGGCCACCTTGTTTCCACACCATTTGGGCACGTGTCTGCATATTGTTTGTACTTTTATTTCCTAGTTCAGTCAGTTTTAAGTCAAGATTCTGTATCACCCCCCCGCAAATTTCCACCCAGGGATTAATGGAGCGTTATCTAATATTTCATCGACGGGCACATACCTGCTCCTGCAGCTCCGCCAGCCGGTTAGCCCTCTCCTCCTCGCTGTCCGAGCTCGGGCTGCTCTCGCTCTCCTCGCTCCCGCTGCTCAGCTCGCTCTCCGACGAGGAGGACGAGGATGAGGATGAGGACGAGGAGCTGGGCGGCGCCGGGGGCTCGTCCGGCATCTTGGCGAAGCAGAACTCAAAGACGTCCTGCGGAGAGAGCCCAAAGGTGAGAGGCGGTGGGGGCGGGAGGGAGTTAGGGAGGAGGTCGCCGAGGCGTCATAGTCACCTGGAGTTTCCTCGCCATGGCAACCACGTCGTGGTCGGGCGGGTTGTACTTGTAACAGTTGGAGAACATGAGTCTGACGTCCGCGGAGAACTGCTGCGCATCATGATACTCCCTGCCGTCCATCTTCCTCTGCGGGAAACACGGAAGGACCTCGGTATGTGTGTGTGTGTGTATATATATATATATATATATATATATATATATATATATATATATATATATATATATATATATATATATATATATATATATATATTTTTTTTTTTTTTTTTTTTTAATGGTTTTAGGGGTGAAAAGAAATTCTCCTGATACTCTCAATTTCTGAATTGATTTGGAAATGTTCAGTTACTGAAAGGTTTCTTATCAATGAAATACCGTCATACTCAAATTGACATTTTTAAATCCTGTATTGTCATTCCATAGACTGAACGGTTTTTGTAATGCATGTAATGTAAACGTCAGATTTTCAGAATCAAAGAACATCAGATCAATACTCAAGCACAGACGTGACGCGTGACGAAGCAGCACGTACCTTGACGGTGCTGAGGTCCATGGGCTGCTTGATGATGTCGTGGTAGTCGTGGAGACACAGCGAGGACGCGTCCACGGGCTTGTAGAAGGGCCATGCGTACGCCGCGTGCTTCTTGGACAGCAGGTCCTTCAGGACGCCGTTGCAGTAGCGCAGCTGCGGGTTGAGCTTGCTCCTCCTCGCCGGCTGGGGCAGCATGGAGTCCGGCAGGTCCTTTTTCGGGGGCTTGATGGGCCTGCCGCTCACACCCCGGCGGCCCCCCGCCGCGTTGGTTCCCATCATGCCCGCCCCGTGGCCCAGGCCCAGGCCCAGGCTCTGGTTAAGCCCCAGGCCCGAGGTGTGCTCCACGCCCAGGGAGGTGAGGGTGAGCGGGGAGTTGTTCCCGGGGCCCATGTCCAGGCCGATGCCGCCGATGCCCATGGTGCTCATGATGGGCATGGCCATGGTGGTGGGCGTGGTGGTGTCCGCCTTCCTCTTCACACCTTTTTTCTGCGGGGGAAATAACTTTCAGCCTTGGAGGTATTTCTGACATTACTCCCAACTATGGTCACAGGAAACACGTAACTTTGCGAACATTAGTATACGTTCTCCTACTTGGTCCTGTGTTTGCCAGTCGAATAACACAAGCATCGCATGCCAGAGTATTCGACAATAGTTCATGACATACGCATCCATGAATCTACATTGATGTGTGGTGTCACACGCCAGTTGAACACCCTGCCTGAGATGGCTTCATCCATGTCACATGTTTTATATGCACAAAATGCTTTTATATGCTATAAAGTTACATTTGCAAAAGTCACTTGTCCTGGGTAAAAATATCATTAATTAACCCCCCCCCCATATAGTTTACAAATGCAGACAGTGTCAACATATAAATGTTTTCACCTCAACAAATCACTGTCACTGCATATCACAACTGGCCAATCAACATACAAATCTAAATTGAATATTCCTCCTGAAATTATTATTTTCCTCAAATATCTTTTAAATGTACAATTTTATTTGTTTCTATTTTTAAGCCTTACAATTTGACCCATTTCCGGGCTGTGTTATTGCGCTTGAGGTACGCAAGAGGGCAAACCAACACAAGGAGACAACTATTATAGATACCTGAAGCAAAACCAAGTCATTCCAAGCGGGGACTTTTAAAAGGTCGCCCTGAGGGCTAATCACTGGCTTCCAAACCCCCTGCCATGTTTATGCCTGCGCCCCTTCTCACATGTTGGCAGGGTTTTTGTTTTTACAATTCCTATAGCACTTGAATGTTGAACCATCATTTGATAGCCCTAATAATGGAAATGCAGAGTGAAACCAATGAATGTCCAGATCAGCCCCAGAGGACCTGCCTCTGCTATTTCAGTTTACTCGTAACGTATCTGAAATGCCAACCGCCATTGTAGTTTTTATTTGAGCCATTTTTTTAATTCGTAAGAGCTGCCTTGTCTTTAGAGCCAACTTATTACTTATTACTACTATTACTACTACACATAGGGCGATACAGCAAAAATCATGATCAAGTATTTAATATCATTCAGTAACTATTTATCACAATATATTCAATCATATAAAATAATAAATCAAAAGGATCACAGACTCACAAGTTAAATGGGTTTTTTTTGGAGGGGGTTATAAAGGAGACAGTTGTATGCATTTTAAAAACACTTTCATTGGTGGAAATGAATAAATTGTGTGAAATAAACACTATTCTTAAAATAAAAATCTGCATTGTGGAAAAAGAATGTTCCAACTAAATTTAGCAGCATTCGGCATCCTCTCTTTGAATACATAAAGAGAAATAGGGGTTAAAATCTGAAGGTAAAATGCTAAAGGCAGCTGCTTTATTAACATCACACCCAAGTCAAATTTAGATAAAATATGAAAAAAATATGGCGAGTGGGCCTGAATCCAAATAAATAATCAAGTTTGTTGTATTGTCCATCTCGTCGACATATTTTACACAACGGATATTTCACGTGTGCTTTATAGTCGGCTTAAATACCCCCCCCCCCCCCCCCCCCAAAAAAACACGAAAAAAATCCCGCCCAACTAATAATGTATGTCGAGATTTTTCTGTCATGATCTAAGACAGAGGATCACCGCCTCCTTCCTGCTCCTTCTGGACACGCCCCCTCCGCCGTGTTTACAGCAACCAACCACCCACAAGGGGTTCCTTCTGTATCGACAACCCTTAGAGGTCAGCTTTAGGTCGCCCCAAATTGATTGGCTTTTCTGTCTTCTACAAATGAACACGTTGGCAGAGGACTCCATCTCAATTTTCGAGCCTACGCCCACAATTATCCTCATCGTTTCATGGTGCCCACAGCACGGACACACGCTGATCGCTTATTTTTGTTTACCGCTTTGAACTCCCCCGGTGCAGCAAGGAAACTTATCTTCCACTTGCCCGACACAAAAACAAGCCTTGATGCCGAGCCCTGACGTTGGCGGTGACGTCACTTAGATGCGCTGGTAGCAGTTTTATAACAACGTGTTCTACAAAGTTTAGGTGAACACAACCCCACACACACACACACACAACCCCACACACACACACACACACACACACACACCCGTAGGTGATGGTATGAATTGAACGATGACAAAAGTTTTAATTTACTTTGGGAATCTGTACGAACTGAATTATTACAAAAGAGTTGGTTTTGGGAATCAGAGACGTCACGGTTGTCAACACTTGAGCACAGCTGGGGGTGGGGGTGGGTCTCTCCTTACCTTTGCGGTGGGCTGTGTGGGCGGCAGCGCCATGACCGCCAGGCTGCTCTGCGCCGTGGGCAGGATGGGAGGCAGGCTCTTGGTGAGGAGTGTCTGCGGTGGGGTGGAGAGGAGCGAGTCGGGGGTTTCTGGCGTTGGGGGGGAGTAGGCCGACTGGGACACGGCCGGGACCTGGTGGGCCGTCGTTATGCCTCCGGACGCTGGGGAAGATCAAAATCAAACGGGTATTTTTTTTTTTTTTTTGTAGAACGGTTCCACCCACATCGATATCGTCGCGTCTTTGCCGAGCCAGGAAAGCTGCAGCGGGTCTGGTCAAGTTCAACCTGACCAATCCAATCAACCAAATCCAAAAGACGGTTCCCAGAGAAGCAGCTTTACATTTTACAAATATATATATGGTATTACATAAATATTAATTCTTAAACAGTTTCCCCCCAGGACAACTCTTGTTTTACAGCACACACACACACGACGAAATCATATCTGTTGTTTGGGCCGCTTTCTGTGCTCACCTGCTCCGCCTCGGCCTTTCCTGCCCAGCTTGCCCGGTTTGCCCCGCGGCGGAGGGGGCGGCAGCTCCAGCTCCTCCTCGGGCATTTGAGCCACTTTCTGCAGGAAGGCCTTCTCCAGAGACTGGGCCATCAGCACGATGTCGTCCGTGGGCTGCGAATAGAGCCCAACAAGTAGAGGTCAAGGACGGTTCTGCCGAGGTCAAAACATGTAGCGCTCTGCGTTCATGACCACGAGGAGACACGACTTAAACAGCTGGCTTATTTCACTCTGACATTCAACTTGAGGCGCATGTACTCGGGCAGGCACCACCACAAACTTTTTCATTGGGCGACCGTCACAAACCATTGGGACCGGGAGATGATGCAATAATTGTGCGGACTCTCGCGTCAATGTGATAAAAATCAGTTGGTGTGGGATTTTCTGCATAGAAGCAGGTATCGAGATTAATAATTGAGAGTGTGTAAAGTTCTCCAGAAACAATGGAGGCAAAATCTTATTCCACATTGCAGCAGACATGGCGGCACCGTCCCCCTCGCCCACGTACACACCTTGTTGTAGATGTAGCAATTGGTGAACATGGTGTTGAAGTCCTGCATGCACTCGCTGGCACTCCTGTAATAGTTGTTCTCGAGTCTTTTCTTGATGGCGCCCATGTCCATTGGGTTCTTGATGATCTTGTGATAGTCCTGGGAAAAGGGAAAGCAGACAAGAGATTTCATGAACTGTTCCCCCTGCCACTGCCAGATCCCAGAATTTATTTCCACCCTTTATTTTTCTAAACACACGTCCAAGTAGGTTTTTGTTGAGTACTAAAACACATAAAAAGTAACAATAATTAATAAATAAGTTATAATAAGTTGTGCAAACAAACAAAAAATCTAGGAAAATACAAAGTACTAATTTTCGGGACTTCAGGAGCAGCGTAGATTTCAAAGACGACGCTGCCGCCCTCCTTTAGGGTTTAGCTACAAGCCATTCATACTGGTCATAACAGAGGGCTCGGGGAGTGGCTAATACATGGCCAGCACAGTTGGCCAGCTGGGTATATCTTTATATTTTTAACCATTAGAGACGTTTCATAACCGCAACTTGTCAAGCACGGCACTGGAGGGAATGTTTAACAATTACGCAACCCAGCGTGGTGCTCCCAAACCCCGGTGGCAAGAATGAATGACAAACCGAGTTTCAATGATTCTACAGTTTTAAGGTTACAAGGGACCTTGACATGTCAAATGAGTCCTGGGCATTGAAATAAAGGGCCATGGAGTGTTTATCAACCAATACCGGGCGCTTTTGGCAATATTCAAAAAGTCCCCTGTAGTAGTAGCAGCCTTTGCTGGGCTGCATATTTCCTTCTGCAGTATATAAATATTGAGCAACAGCACAGTGCCCGTTTTTCTTAAAGTGTAACTGTCTTCTTTTTTTGTGCCCCTCAAAGTGTGCTTTTGCTCGCCTGAGAAACAACACTCACTGGCAGGTTTAGTTTGACAGCATCCACAGGTTCATGGAAGGGCCAGGCGAAGTGATGCCTCCACAGGGACTTCAGCAGGGCTTTCTGTAGGAACTGAAGCTGGTTGGTCATCCTCCCCTGTCGGCTTGGGTCCTTCACGGGGGGCTGCGGGGGTCCCAGAGGAGCAGTCTGGCCCAGCGGAGGCAGAGCCGGACTCTCAAAGCCCTCGTAGAGTAGCGAGGGCTTGCGAATCCGTTTCCCGGCTGCACCGGATCCCTGGTCCATCGTGGTGACCCCAGTCACAGCAACCTCCACCCCGACCAGGGAGCTGCAGCGAGCAAGGACGGCGATTATCGGTGATTAAATAGTCATTTGTGCTTTTCAACAAAAACAAATGACCTATGTACAAGGAGAAAATTATGCAGATATCTATTCTGATGCTCTTCAGCGCATCTTGAGGGTTTGCTCGTCACATAAACGTCGACGGGTGTCCAGGGAGACCTCTGAACCAAGGCTGCGGGACTTCAATCAGTGTACCACCCATCCTGGCACTTCAAACAAATGCATTAAAGGTCTAGGTTAACCTGCTGCCCGAGAGCCCTGCTTCAGCAGTTTCCACTTTGCCTTTCCACTTAGTAATGAACCACTTTTAAAGGACATATTGTGACTAGAAATCGTGCCGATTTCTCTGAATCGAACAAATGAATTTAACCATTCATGTGTAGTCAAGACATTTTTATATATGTGTAAATCAGTCATACAATAAACAGACCTTTTACACAGACGCGGCAGAGCATGTATACACTAACTATTAGTTAAAATGTACTTCTGCCAAATCGGCACTCGCAAAAACCGTCAAGAATGTGCACCGTTTCTCGACAACACAGAAAGGCACCAGAAATACCTCAATCTCAAAGTAAAGTCAATGGGGGTTCTCGTTGACGTGAAATGCATTTCCAAGGGAATGTCTATGATGGTCAAATACCATTTATACCATCCCCATTCGTCTTTCTTTTGCTATGTTTCAACGGATCAACTCCCTGCGGTTCCGCTTTGAGAATGTGCTGTGGTTGGTGTTTTGCCGCACCAGCCACTCCGTCAGTAATATTACCAAAAGAAGCCGACTATCACAGGAATGCGTGAGTCAGAAGTTCCCCGTAGAAGCGTCTTTGAAACATCCTGCACAGCGCCATAACGTGGAACCTCGGCACTCAAGAGCACCGGCAGTTTGCGTTGTCACAGCACAACCCAATAATCGTAAACTGGAGACAATGGCGAGACTCTGTGCCTGGGCCTTCACATTTTTTGAATAGGGTGGCAAAAACAAATAACGGTTCATTTTATGTAACATTTATCAAACAATATTTTTTGGAATTCTTGCAGAGACCAAGTCTCAAAGAATCCTTTACAGTCGGTTGCTATTCCTGTAATTGCTGTTGAAGACCCACGATGGTCGATATTAAAACTCATCCCTAACCCGCCCACAAAAGTGCAAGGTCATATGGGTAATGCAGCTTCACAAGGGGTTAATGACCATGAATTTAACTAGCCATTTCAGCAAGGTTGCTGTGGTAACTGGGTTAATGGTGCTGCAGTAGAATGGCATTACTATGGTAACGGATCCTGTATTCAGTAGAGTGAAACGAGTCTCAGGCAGTTGGTAGGCAAATTATAGAAACCGACAATGTACATTTACACTAACACAACCTTGTACTGAAGGGGACCCTTAGTCGTGCATTCTGCAATACAATTATGTCGCCCGCTACTGTCGTCGCTAAATGCGAAAACCACTACCTTGGACAGCGACACTGGCTGCAGGGGAGCAGCAGTGAGGTTGCTTACTTATGCAGCTCACAAAATGCAGTAATCCTCGCCCCAAGCACCAGGAACATGGTTTGAAATACATTACCGGGCCGACCCGCTTGACTGGAGGACTCGGCGCACTACTGTAGAAATGTTGGGACGGCAAGATCAGTTCCCAATCGGGCACCAACTGCCTGATCGATATAATACTTGAAATGGCAACATGACAGTAGACTTCGAATTGCTCTGCGGCAGCTGGACAAAGTGGCAGCTTGGTCTTACTGTAACCGCATCTTCTGTGAAGGAAGCCCCCATGGGTCTGACAGGAGCTTCAGCTGGAGTTTCCATAAAGCTTTGTTTACATGGGTCTGAACCCGGATGCATGATACACGAATGGGTATTATGTCAGGCTTGGATGGAGACATGAACGTTCTTCAATCTGGCAGATTTTCTACAATAACCTTTTAATGATACACCTTTTGGAAACGAAAGTGGACAATTATGGTACTTTATTATAATAAATGAAAAATTATTCATGTACAATACAAATCGTATGTTGGGTTTACAACAGGTATGCAGATAATTAAAAATAAATATGAGGGAAAATAATATACATAACTAATATGGAATACATTATATAATAAAGTATCCGAAGTCGTTGCGAGCACTAAACTGCAGTCACCACCACGACGACCACCCAGTCTGGAGCTGGAATAAAGGTCCTGCCGCCGAAACCCTATGGAAACTTGCAAGTTGAATGAGAACGGTCACATGGTGACAATAACAAACCGGCTGGACGACGCCGTGCAGACACGCAAACGGTAACCTTCACAATACTTATGCTCACCGGCCAGGCACTTCACCGGACACTGGCCGGTTGGGTTTAACCCCGATACGGACGCACACCGCTGTGCCGGGCGCGCTCAAAACAAGACCGATCACCCCAGTGCGTCTCAGCGCAAAGCGGCCACTGCTACCGCCCTTGCGGCTAGCTAATGCTAAACGCTAGCAGAGTTAGCGTTAGCCCAGCGGGCTGTGAGCACAGTCCGCGGCAGAGGTGCCGCCGAAGATGGCGCCGGTCTGCCGCGAACGGCGTTATTTACAAACAAATACGCAATTCGCGTGACACGGTCCAGCATTCAGTGTTTTTTTTCCCCCCTTATTGTTTTTTTAATAATCCACCATTACATCCGCAACGCTCCGCTCCGACGAGAAGTCCGTCCCTCTATCCCGCTGCGCCGTTAAGCCAGAACCGGGCTCCGCCGCTAACATTGTTTTTAATTGAAGACCGAGCGTAACAATACTGGCTCCGGGGGGGAGCGCAGGGTCAGTGTTACCGGTAGATACCTGTCGAAGGGCGGGTTTAGAGCCATATCCATCAGGATGGATCCGGATTGTTTAGACTAGACTCAAGAGACCGGGGATCCGACTCTGTTGGTCCGCGCTCCGCCGTCCCCTCCGCCAGGCACCGCTCGACGCCGCTTCAGCGAAATGGCGACGCTGCGCCCACACCCGCTTGTTTATAGACCGACGTCTCACCTCATTGGACGGAGCCCCGCGGCCGGCCACGCCCCGCGGACTCCCATTCGTCGCTTCAGACGTCGGTCAGAGTCGCCACGCCCGCTGTGCAACGGCGCGCTCTAGACATGCGCTCGGGAGACCCCATTGGCGCGTCCCCGCTGTCAATCAGGGGGACTCTGTGTTCCTATTGGTTCGCGTGACTGGCGTTGGAAAAACTTTTGGTTTCCGATTGGCTACGTCACACCGCCGCCGACGAGATACACACGACCGGGTTCCGCCCTTCGACTTCTATCCTTTTATATGACGTCAACGTGGGCCAAGCGAGGACGCGGATTGGTCAGTGAGGGGCTAACGCGGGCTCCCGGCGTGAGCTCGACGGCTGCCATTGGTCGTTTCGGAAACCGAAACCAAGCGCCACCTTCCGCCTTCTGCACACGACACAACAGTCCCAGTCTTAGCGTCTCGTGGACGCGGCGCACCGCCGCCATTTTGAAGCGCTGTGTGACTGTTATAAAACGCAAGTTGTTCCACAACGACTGCAAATTCACGAAATTGAATAAAACGTCCCTGTAAAGTGTATATATATGATGTATATATATATATATATATATATATATATATATGCACACACACACACTTAAAAAAAAAACATTCGGAGGGTAAATGGGTAAATCGCTGATAAGGAACTCCACAGAGGACAAAGACAGGGTCTAGTGGAGACAAGGCCTCGGCGGCTCAGGGACCACAAGGCAGCAACAAACACCCCGAACCCAAACCATTCAATGCACGATTATTTAACTCATTTCCAGTTGACTACGGGGAAGAAGACATTATATATATATATATATATATATAAATAAACGCGCGCACACAGTAAAGTTGTACCAACATGGTGTCCTCCCCTGGATGACACAGCACTTTCACCGCCCGTCTCCCTCGGTCTCCGACGTGGACGACAACAGCGCTGCCCACGCAGCAAAACACGACGCCACACGTTACAACGGATCTTGGTACCACGCCCTAAATCCTACACCGTTTTTATGCGCATAAGGCAAAAAAACAAGACCAAAAAAACAGACTAGCTTTTTTTAATCGCGCATACATATATATACATATATATATATATATATATATATATATATATATATATATATATATATATAAATAAAAAGTTGTTTGGGGGGGAAATAAGCAGAGCGGAAACCTCCGCATTCAACCGCCGCACAAAATGGTTACCTAACCCTGGCGCCCATCCCCCAACCCCGCACACACAAGGTTATCGCTTCCTCACAATGTCACCGGAATCGAACGCGGACCGCGCGGGCACCAGGCAGACATCACCGCGCTAGAACACAAGGAAAAAGGAATCACGCTTAAAATAAATAAATAACAGTAATAAAAAACCAAAACGACATGGAAAAAGCGGAAAAACAAAAAACAAAACAAGATCATGTCAAAAGGTTTCCAAACGAGATGTGACACACAGGAAACGTCGATTCAAATAAATAGTAATTCTTCACTTTGTTTAAAAAAAAAAAAACATCCAAAAAAAGATGGGAAACCTTTTCTTCGTATAATCGTCTCGTCCTCCGCCTCCACTTTCCAAGCAGCGCACTCCCCCCCCAACATGTCCGCCGCGTGCGTGAGCGTGCGTGCGTGCGTGCGTGTGTGTGCGGGAGGGGAGGGGGCGGGGCGTCACGTGACCCGGACGCGGCGTCGGTGCGGACCCTGCGGACGTGGCAGCTCCACGAGGAAGAGAGAGAAGCAACAAACAAAGAAGAAGAAACAACACCCCCCCCCCCCCCCCCACGCTGCTCGCGACGTCTTCCCCCGCGGACGCGCGCGCTCGCCAGGAAGTGGAGTCGGAGGAAAGGCCGAGCGGGGGGGGGGGGGCTCGGCGGCTCCGATTGGTCGCCGCTGACCACGTGACGCGGCGTGGCTCCGCGTCCTCTCGACCCGCTCATTCAGCGACAAAAGACACAAAAAATTAAAATACAAAAAGCTGCGTTTTGTCGCTTTGACTTCCACCCCCCCTCCCTCCCCCTCCCTCGGGGGGGGGGGGGGGGGGGGGTGGGATCGCCGCCCCGCTGCCCTCGCCGAGCGTACTGCGCGTGCGTACAAGAGCGCCGCGCCGCCGAGACGCGGACACGAGAAGCAGTTTGAGCGGGAGAGCGACGCGCGTCCGCCCGGGAGGGGGCGGGGAGCGCCCTCATATGACGTGTCATTATCTATCTATGTATCTGTCTGTCCGTCCATCCGTCCGTCTGTCTGTCTGTCTGTGTGTGTCTGTCCGTCTGTCCATCCATCCGTCTATCTATCTATCTATCTATCTATCTATCTGTCTATCTGTCTGTCTGTCTGTCTGTCTGTCTGTCTGTCTGTCTATCTATCTATCTATCTATCTATCTATCTATCTATCTGTCTGTCTGTCTGTCTGTCTATCTATCTATCTATCTATCTATCTATCTATCTATCTATCTATCTATCTATCTATCTATCTATCTATCTATCTATCTATCTATCTATCTATCTCTCTCTCTGTCTGTCTGTCTGTCTGTCTGTCGATATATCTATCTATCTATCTATCTATCTATCTATCTATCTGTCTGTCTGTCTGTCTGTCTGTCTGTCTATCTATCTATCTATCTATCTATCTATCTATCTATCTATCTCTCTGTCTGTCTGTCTGTCGATATATCTATCTATCTATCTATCTATCTGTCTGTCTGTCTGTCTGTCTGTCTGTCTGTCTGTCTATCTATCTATCTATCTATCTATCTATCTATCTATCTATCTATCTATCTGTCTGTCTGTCTGTCTGTCTGTCTGTCTGTCTGTCTGTCTGTCTGTCTGTCTATCTATCTATCTATCTATCTATCTATCTATCTATCTATCTATCTATCTGTCTGTCTGTCTGTCTGTCTGTCTGTCTGTCTGTCTGTCTGTCTGTCTGTCTGTCTATCTATCTATCTATCTATCTATCTATCTATCTATCTATCTATCTATCTGTCTGTCTGTCTGTCTGTCTGTCTGTCTGTCTCTCTCATCTGTCTGTCTCTCCCTCTCTCTCTCTCTTCCCTCCATCGTCCACCTATATACTGTATATCACATACACATAACGCTGTGTATTTCCACCATGTTCGTCGTCTCTCTCCACCTCTGCCCCATTGTTGATGTTGTCAAACAATCATAGGAACAAACACAGCAGACGGTGAACTTGATCAAAGTGAGATGAACTGCAAAGGCTTGTGGGCAAACAGGTGAGAGACGGGAGAGGATTCATATTCATTTATTTCTCCAAAAAAAAAGTGTACAGGTCGTCCCACATTGGACGGATTGGAGCTGAACGCTCCGTCGCTGGTTTGGGAAGGAGGGGCGGGGCTGAGCAGGACCCCACCTCCACCCTCTCGCCAGAGTCAGCCCTCTGTGACCCGCCAGCACAGCAGCCACCCCACCTCCACCCCTCTGTTCAACACAGACAATTTATTCTATTATATAATTATAGAATCCAGAATCACAATCGCGGCGTCGCCCCTTTGCGGTGGCCTGCGCAAGCGCCTCGTGTCGATCACACACATTTGAGTATGTTTAGTATTTTTTTGTACTTTTAGAGCTTATTGTGCATGTGACAAATAAACCTCTTGAATCTTGTTACAATGCCTGGGACAGAGGCCAGGGAGGGACAGAAAGAACACACCACTACAACACATGCTTTGATGGTGGCCGGTGAAATGGATCCTCTGCATTTGACTCATCCTGGCTTGTCCTTCCTCCGGGGGCACAGCCAGGAGCAGTGGGCAGCGTACGTGGACGCACCCGGGGACCAAGTCATAAGTGTCCATAGCTGGTCAGACCATGATGGGTGCATGTTTTTGGTGGGGGTCCTTACTGACGTGAGGTGGAGGAAACCCCATGTGAACACGGGGAGAACATGCAAACTCCACACAGAAAGGCTCCTATTTGGGAGATAACCCACCGGAGCACGGTGCCAACAGCGCCCCAGGCGGGAATCGAACCCAGGACCTTCTTGCTGTGAGGCAGCAGTGCAATGCACTGCGCCACCGTGCCAAGTGGTTGCCAAGCAAGCCCCCCCAAGCAAGTCGAAACATCCCGTTCGACTGGGATGTTTAAGTCCATGAGAAAATATAATTCAGTCACTGTGGCTGGACACAAACAGCCCCTGGCCAACTGAGCACCACAACACTTTTAAAGACCAGGTGTAAACACAGTGGATGTGCATTAGGATGAAAACACAGTGGCTTCACATTCAGATGTGAAAGAGTGGATGTGCATTAGGATAAAAACACAGTGGATGTGCATTAGGATGAAAACACAGTGGCTTCACATTCAGATGTGAAAGAGTGGATGTGCATTAGGATAAAAACACAGTGGATGTGCATCCAGGTGTAAACACAGTGGATGTGAATTCAGGGCTCATCCACAGTGACATTCTTTTTCTATCTCTTCTGCTCTTGATCTGCTCTACTCCTGCTTTCCCTACAGAACACACACACACACACACACACACACACACACACACACACACACACACACACACACACACACACACACACACACACACACAGTGTCTCTTTGACACATATCCACATCACAGACCGTCTATTCTCTGCAACCCCTTTATTTCTCCCTGTGAAACACCGTTGACCCCCTCAAATGTGCTGTTGGCTTCCCTGGAACATTTGCATCCCACTAATGTGTTTTTATTTGCAGGTCCACGTGTGTTCATTTGCATCCCTCTGTGTTATTGTTTGCTCGCCAAGGCTTTTATTCAAAAAACACATCCGTCAACCTTCATCGTGCCTTATTTTTGTCCCTAATGTTTTTGAACCTACCGTCTTTACGTCATACCTGAACGGTTGTCTGACAGAACAAGAGCAAAAATGATTAAAATAATTAAACAGTAGTTGGTTTTGGGATGTTTCACTTGTTGTTTTCATTGAAATCAATGCGATACTAAAAACATTGACAATTACGTTTTGTGCAATGACTTTTTGTGAAATACAACAAAAAATGCTATTTCCCTTTTAAAACAAGATTCATTTTCAGTCATGGAAAACACCCTTACGTTATAATGACAACACATCCGCCTTTGATTATGAGCTATAACGTTTATTGAAATTTGCCTTCACGTCTAATGACTTATACAAAGGTTTGCTGGAATATGCAGGTCAATATAGATTTAGACATCCGTAGAATTACATCTCTCTGAAATTTCTGTAAATGCTGAGGCCGATGTTCTATCACAGGCAACATGCAAAAGAACCATTACATATTTGGCTGTGAACCAGTTCGGCTTGTCAAGTCACCCTGGGCTTGTCAGTTAACTGCCGTCCTCTCTGAAGCTGATGTATGATGTCACAGTCTGTGTATTCAGACTGCAATTCCGAGTCAAACCTCCACGTCGTCGGAGGACGAGGTCACAAAGGGCTCTGCTCCGTTGCTTTTGGTCCCTTGACTCAGCTCCGTCCGGTACCTTCCTTCAGTAAAATGTTTTTTTGTTTTTTTTACCAGCCACTCCGACAGATACAGGAACCTGGGATTGGAATATGTTCACTTCAAACTCTTGAAAACGTGTCAGAGCTTCAGAGCTTATTTTAGTTTGAAATGTTGCCAGAAATCAAGATCAACGCGAAATTATTTTAATTTGTGTTTTAATAATCTATGCTGGCATAAACCTGCTCTGTCCCTTTAAGGGTTTTTTTGGGGGGGGGGGGATTGGATGATTGGATGATGATGTCACAAGGCGTCGCCGCTTCGCCACGCCCAGTTCCAGTGCGTTGTCTCTGGTAAAATGTTTTTTCACTAATAAGCCGACAGAGATGATGCGATGTGGATCAAACTTGGGGCACAGCAATTTTCCTGAATGAACTTCCCGAATACAATTCTCATTCATTCACGTGATCATAATAATAATAAATATTGCTGCAGGCAGCAATACACAGGGTCCATTCTAGTCACGTTAATGACGAATTACACTTTGAAGCGTTGGCATCTTTCTGTGACAAATTACAATTTTTTTCCTCGTGCATGAGCGCATCCATCATCCCCACGGTCGAGGTGAACACGACTCCGCGTTGTCACCAGTCTCTGCGGATTCATGTTTTTCGATGGGTTACGACTCCACGAAACGGTTAAAACGGTTGACGGATGCGATTCTTTTCGATCGGTTCCGAGACGATGAAGTCACAGGGTGACGTCGGAACACCGCGTCTTCCTTGACAAAAAAAGACCAAAGAGATGAAATATCAATGGAACGACGGACGTTCACAACCACAACCTGCACATTTTTAGTTCCAGCCTATGATGGCGTCACAAAGCGTCTGACTCTGGATCTCGCCTCCTTCCATCACCCCACCGAAGGCTTTTTCCCAACGTTCGCGCGGCGGCGAAGCGCGAGTGTCCGGCTATTTTCGGTCCCAATTTTTTATGTGTGATTTTTTTTTCACAGCTCTCCGCTGGCGATCGGTGGATTCGGACGGAACGTGAACCGCGGCATGTCTGCGACGTCCCGGTTCTGATGGCACCTCGGCCGCGTCCGGAGAATTCTGAGCGTATTAAAAGCACACACAGTTACGGTCGGGGGGGGGGGGGGGTGGGGATCGGATCCCTAACAATAGAAACACATATTGTGGTTTGTGTTCATCATGTAGGGAAATATCCAACTAGGTTCATATGTTGACGTACGAACCCTTACTGCCACTTTTGACTGATGAGCGTTCCCGTCCTCCGCTACTTCCTGTTTTGATCACAACGCACCTACTGCCCCCTGACTGACTCCTTGAACGTCACGAAAACACGGGGCTGGGACGCGTGAGGCTGCAGGGCCAGGCGCTGCTTCCTCTTGACTGGAGGTTGGCCAGACGCTCGCGTCGAGGGTCCAGTTGAGAGACGTTGACCGGCCCCGCCCAGAACACACAGCAGCCGTTATTTGGTTGTTCAGTCAGGCAAAATGTGTCATGAATGGCCCAACCTGGGAAGGGACAGTTCTCCGTGCTGTCAAAAACAAAGAAAAACAAAAACATCCCTCATCCCTCGTCCCCTCCCCATGACAGGAAGAGGCCACCTGACCAGCTGTAGTTCCAGTTTTACCGGACCTAATTCACTGTTTTTCAATCCATGTTGTCGTCCAGTGTTAATGTTTTTGTGTAAATGTTGTTTGTTTCCGTGTTTCATTGTCTCCCCCCTGGTGGTTCTCCACCTCTCGGAGCAGTGATCAGTTGCTTATAGACACAAACATGATGAATAGTTCTCCAAAGAGGGGGGTTGGTGGTGGCTCTCCATCGCCAAGAACTGTGCTCCTGTCGCCCTACAGCTCGTCCACAGGACACAGCTATTGCAGCAGTTGTTGGTGATTTAAGGATGAATAAAGAGTGTCATTGCAGGATGAGAAGTTGAACTCCACGTGCAGACCAACTCTGTCCTGGATGCAATTGAACAAATACTCTGTGTTGTACGCCCAGCATGCTGACAGCACAGGTTAAAAAAAAAAAAAAGGGACATGCATACGCAGGGCCCCTCCTGTGTTTTGGGCCCTACAGCCAATATAAACTATATTACAATATAATAGATATAGATTATTAGAGATTGGTGCAAGGAAAATCTATTAATTTAATCATATTTTTCATCTTTGAGTGCGGAGGTGCACCAGCCTCCACTGAATTACAAGAGGGTGATTTAAGCATTTACAGAGAGAGAGAGAGAGAGAGACAGAGACAGCAAATCACAGGTCAGTAAGAGGACAGACATCTCTCTTCAGAGACAACTAGGTACGCAGGGATCTGTTGATGTCTTCACCAGGTTTGAGACAGCTGTTCACTATAAGGACGGCTCCCTTTGGAGCCCAGACTTCCTCCTTTGTACAGTTTACCTCCTTGGAGAGAGAGAGAGAGAGAGAGAGAGAGATCAACAAAGATGATAACCAAAATGAAATGAGATTAAGATGAGGTGCTTTCTAATCCTGAGCAATCTGTTTCCGTAGCACATGTCATCGTGCAACCCATGCTGTTCCGCCAGAAGGATTGGCGGCTTTCGTGGCCCGATTAAGATGCTGCTGCGCCTTTGGCCGACGCCTGCGCTACCTACACTGAGAGATTTCTAGAGGGACCGGAACCCCGACCCATGAAGGGATGGGGGAGGAACTAGGGAGGAGGAACGGAGGGGGGGGGGGGGGCGTAAAAAACAAAAAAAACAAAAGAAAGACCAAAGACGGAATATATGAAAGGAAAATGAAAGAAAGCACGAGCAACGTCAGCGTGCGCCAGACAAAGGGAGTTGTGGGAGAGGATAGAGCACTGGGTTGTAGTGGCTCCGAGGGCCAGATAAACACCCAGCGGTCCCCCGGGGGCCTTGGAAGCGCAGTGGCTCCGCTGGCAGAACCCTTCTGAAAAAGCAGATGTAACATGTCGTTCGGTTGCCCAGTTGGACTGCATTCAAGCACATTGGAATTTAATTCATTTATTGGATTTGATTTTTTCTGTTGTCTTTTTCATGTTGCCTTATTGAAAATACAGGATTTGTCCTGCTATCCTGTATTTTTATATGCAACACTTAAAGTGGATTCAAGAAAACTTAATAAGGCAAGAGTTGAAAAATGGCAAACTGTGTCTGTGTAAAATGTGTTGTATCGCAATTGCTCTGTCAACGAAATACATTTTTCAATGTTCTTATTTTTGAGGCAAAGAGGCCAGATGTGTAGCGCCCTCTCGTGACTACTCGGTTACTTGCACGACAGCGAGTGTCAAGATGTAGTGTTTTGTTGCCATCTAGCGGTGATTTGACGTATTGCATTCCCAGACACCGCCTCTGATACGATTGTTTATCGCTATTCATTGAAATAAATCTTTTATTCCGTTATTTCCATTTGGGATATCAGAAAACATTTTTCAATTAAAAAATATGTATTCAAAAAAATTAAAGTAATTCATTTTCTTTCCGTTCTATAATATTGTAATATGGCTTATATAGATATAGATCTTTGTCATGCGACACACACACACACGAAATGTGTGTGTGTGTGTGTGTGTACGCGTGCGTGTGCATGGACGCGCGTGTGTCATTAAGAAATCAAGTGTAAGGTCGTGGTTTCCTGTGATGCTGATGTGTCGTGAAAGAGCTGCAGCAGCCTCCTCCTCCTCCTCCTCCTCCTCCTCCTCCTCCTCCTCCTCCTCCTCCTCCTCCTCCTCCTCCTCCTCCTTCTTCTTCTTCTGTGTTTATTGTCGGTTGGCAAAGCAGCTTAGAGGAGCACTACCCCCACCAAGTGGACTGGAGTGGAACATGAGATTATGCAGGAAACGAAACAAAATAAAACAAATTAAAACTTCTGATAATATTAATCCTAATTTGTTTTAAGAACATTATTATTTCACCGTATTTACTTCCTGCTGTTTTCCCCTTGAGACCTGATGAAAAGTGGCATCTATGACCTTTACCACCTCTACTGCTACAACTTCCGGGGCCAACGCGGGAAACACCGGATATAACGCCAGAAATCAAGATTCAAGATTGAAGAGGTTTATTCGTCACATACATATACATACTTTCATACATATACATACTTTCATACATATACATACCTTCATACATATACATACTTTCATACATATACATACTTTCATACATATATGCAGTGAAATGTAAAGCAACGCACCCAGTGATAACACACAATATGTCCTTGGAAAAAATTTCTATCTAATAGACCAACTAACTGATTCCTAAAACGTAATACAGTAAGTTGAATACTTATAGAATAAAATAAAAATATATAGAATAAAATAAAATACAATAAAATAAAATGAGATAAAATTGAATAGAGGGAATATGCTTATGTATATGGAATAGGCAATTATGTATATACAGACATGTGCATTAAAGTGGTATGTGAATGAAGTGAGGTAGTGTTTGTGGGATAATACAGCACAGTATACAACAGTACGGCGCAGCAATACGCCATCACAAACAACCCTGAACAGTGACACAGTATGCGATGACACTCTAAGCTCAGTGGCCACTTCCCTCTGAGAACATCCTGTTTGAAGCCTCGCAATGGCGAGGTACTGTTGATCAATTGTTAGGTGTCGTCTTGGTCTCATGATGTCAAAATGTGAACAGCATGATGAAGAGGACTGTTTAAATACCAATTCTAATTGAATATTGAATAATACAGAATATCCCTAACTTTTTGTGAATAGTGTATATAACATTTCATTCATAAATCTCCAATTTCCCCCATGCTTTCAGAGTGCGGTGTGTACATAGCACTAAGATGGCGGCCATTGAGGAAAGATGTTGTTTATATGGCTCCATATTTATTTTTAATTGCCATGTGATAGATATGATATAAGCCTTTTAAAATATATTATAAGGGTCCAGACCTGCTCTGCTCAGCTGGACTCCGGGTCTCAGGATGGAAGCCAGCACTCTGTACAGCCTCCGCATCTCCTGCTCTGAGCGCCTCCGTCTGCTCTCCCAGTTCACCACAGACAGTTCAAACTCTCTGTAAACGTCTCCTCCTGCCGCTATCACCTTGTCGCTCAGCGCGTCTCTCACTTCTTCTCCCACCTTCACCTTGTCGCACAGGAACAGAAGCTCTCCCACCGCCGCAGATATTCGCTCTCGTACAGAAAAGGTGAAGAACTGAAGACGCTCCGCCATTGTTGTTGTCGTCGTGAAGCTTCTGGTCACGTGTCTGTGTTGGAGGCGGTGGCAAAGTGAGCGGTGTGATCTACTTCCGGGTCAAAGAGCGCTGCTGGGAGCTTCTCCTTGCTCTAGAATGACAAGAAAATGTAAATGCTTATTTAATATTAGGAATGTTTATTATAACTACAGTTACTCCTCACTTAACAACTGAGTTCCGTTGCTACAACCAGGCCGTTAAGCCAGTTGGTGGATAAGCGAGGACCCGTCTTATTTCACGGTAACGAGGCGTGGTCATTGTGAACGCTAGTGTAGTGAATAGTGACAGACTGCAGGAACGACTGAGAACGGTGATGAGATGAGATGTGCACTGGTGGGAGAGCTGCTCGTAAGTCAGAACGCTCGTTAAACAGGAAGGTTGTTAAGTGAGGAGAACCTGTGCAGCCTTCTCTCCTTCCGTGATAAGCAGACTCTGCTGACTGTGCTGACTCTGCTGTGCGCACACAAGCACACTTTCACTTTGTAGCGTGAGACTAAGTATTGAAACACGCTTTGAATTTTATAGACCAGAATTTTTCAGCTCGTATACATGAAAATTAAATGTTTTTATTTAGGTTTTATTTCTATTTTTTTTTTTTTTTTTTAAGGAAAAAAACGACTGTAGGGGCGGTGGGCAAGTTATGTAATCGGTGTACGCACAAACACTGTAACGGCAACAACGGCAACCTTAATTGATGGTATTTATACATTGTGCCAATTTTATGAAGTTATCCATTTGGATGAGTGAAGGTTTATTTCTTTAATCTGACCCCTTTTTGTTGTTTATTTTCATCTTTATTTGCGATTCAAGATGAAAACCACACACACACACACACACACACACACACACACACACACACACACACACACACACACACACACACACACACACACACACACACACACACACACCCCCCCCCCCACTTTATTGGGTACACCTTGCTAGAACCGGGTCTTTTTGCCTTCAGAACTGCCTTAATTCTTTGTGGAATAGATTCAACGAGGTGTTGAAACCAGTTTGAGATGATTTGAGCTTTGTGACACGGTGCATTATCCTGCAGGAAGTAGCCATCAGAAGATGGGTGCACTGTGCTCATAAAGGGATGGACATGGTCAGCAACAATACTCAGGTCTGCTGTGGCCTTTAAATCATGCTCAATTGGTACAAAGGGGCCAAAAGTATAACAAGAAAATATCCCCCACACCATTACACCACCCCCACCAGCCTGAACCCTTGATACAAGGCAGGATGGATCCATGCTTTTATGTTGTTGATGCCAAATTATGACACTACATCTGAATGTGGCAGCTGAAATGGAGACTCATCAGACCAGGCAACGTTTTTCCAAATCTTCTATTGTCCATTTTTGAGCCTGTACCAATTGTAGCCTCAGTTTGCTGTTCTACGCTGACAGGAGCGGCACCAGGTGTGGTCTTTTGCTGCTGTAGTCCAAGTTCAAGGTTCCACGTGTCGTGCGTTCAGAGATAGCATTCTGCAAACCTTGGTTGGAGTGAGAGGTTATTTGAGTTACTGTTGCCTTTCTATTGTCTGGAACCGGTCTGCATATTCTCCTCTGACCTCTGACTTCAACAAGGCATTTTCATCCACACAACTGCCACAATGCAGGAGCAGCAAGCCCTGCAGTTCCAAGAGATGGAGAGGGCCCGCGAGCGGGACCAGGGGGCACTCCGGGAAAACCAGCAAGCGATACAGATACTACTTCAGGAGGGCACCAGAACTGGGGAGGAACCATCCCGAGGTGTTCCTCGCCAACTTTGAACTTATTGCTAAGGCGGGCGGATGGACAAACCGCGAGCAGGCATGGCGGCTCCTTCCACTCCTGATAGGCGAAGCCCAGCTGGCGGCGGATAAGCTACGCTGTCGTCCGGAGGGCGGTGATGGAACTGGTCGGGAGGACACCTGAGGGCCACCGCCTGCGCTTCCGGTCACTTCATTATGACACCGCTGGCCGGCCATTCCTGCACGCCCAGCAACTCCTGTATGCGGCCCAGCGGTGGCTTAGACCGGAGGAGCGCTCTCCGCACCAGATTGTCGAGGCGCTGGCCACTGAACAGTTCATGAACAATCACCCGGCCCGTGCCGCTAGCTCGGTAAGATGCCACCGTCCAGCCTCCCTCCAAGCTGCCATAGCCCTCGCAGAGGCCTACGCCCACACAAGAGCCTACGGCACCGGACCAGAGAGGGGCCCCCCGAGGGACCTGCTCCAGGACGCGGCGCGGGAGTCGATGAGGGACCGGCCGATACCAGCACCGCGGACCTGGCAGCCATCACCAGTCTCCCTTCTGGAATCCCAGGGAGGACCCACCTCCCGTCCCTTCAGACCCCAGAGGAGGGAGACCACCTCCTACCCTGATCCACCCTCCCGATCCTTCCTGAGTGACACGGCCTCAGAACCACCGAGAGACGGGCAGGCGCCTGGCCAGGTGGTTCGGGTTGCCCATCTTCCGAATCCCTCCCCTGGTCGAGAAGGGACCTACCGTGGGCCGGTAAGGTTACAAGGGTGTAGACATCAGGCTTTGCTGATATCGGGCTGTTCGCAGATGATGACTCAGAAACACCTGGTTCAACCCGGGGCTTTGGTAGCGGCATCTTGGGTGGATACTTGTTGCGTGCATGGGGATATTCACACCTATCCGATAGTGCGGCTCGAAATTCGCTACAAGGGAAAAAAAGCATACGGTAAAGGCTACCGTTTGTTCCCGCCCCTGATTTTGGGTACAAATTGGCCAAGTTTTGATGTTCTAATGAAAGAAATGGGGGGTGTGCTCACAGTCTCGAGGCATATATGAGTGTTGTGCGATGCGACAATCGCACCGGCGGAGGTCAGAGAGGGAGGTCAGGAGAGGGAGCCCCAGGTTAGAACTTCCCCGGAACCCTCAGTCCATCCCATTGAGGACTTTCCTCTGGAACAATCGCGGGACGATACGCTTTGCGGGGCCTTTTTGAGTGGGTAGATAAAATGGATGGCGTGTTAGTGGGTCCAGAGGCTGTGCTCACTCACCCGTATTTTGCAGCAATAAGGGAAAGATTTTATCGCTTGAACCATGACGCTTAGACAGCAGAAGTAGTAACCCAATTGTTGGTCCCTAAAATCGGTCGGGATTTAGTCTTCCATGATAACCCGCGGCTCATGATAACCCGATGGCTGGCCACCTAGGACACCTAGGTCTGCCCAAATTTACCACCTAAACCTCCTAAAACACTGGAGGTAAGCCGTGCCTGTGGCACTGGCCACAGCGACTATTGAGAGGGACGAGTTGGGGCTGGAGGCTACAAAGCTGGCAGATCACACTGCGGCCCTGTTAAGTGACTAAACAAGGTATTTATCACAACATTGATATTAAAATCGACTCTCTATCTCTTGTTCCTACCAAGGCTACAAGGAATCTTGGTGTCATTATTGATGACCAACTGACATTCTCGGACCATGTTGCCGCCGTCTCCCGGTCCTGCCGCTACGCACTACTCAACATCCGAAAAGTCAGGCCGTACCTGACTCAATATGCCACTCAACTGCTGGTACAAACCTTGGTGATGTCCCGTCTCGACCGTCTCCAGGCTATTCTCATTTGTAGTTCCACGTTGGTGGAACGAGCTGCCAAAAATGACCAGAGCGGGGACCTCCCTCTCTGTCTTTAAGAAGTACTTGAAGACCCAGCTCTCAAGAGAGCACATCCTCTCCTAACTTACAATTACTTAGCACTACTTAGCAGTATTTATTTATTGTTACTCTAATGTCTCTGTCGCAATGTAGCTTGAATGTTATTCTCCCTTGTAAGTCGCTTTGGATAAAAGCGTCTGATAAATGACTAAATTTAAATGTAAATGTAAACACTATTATAGGATCATTCCATGAGTGACTGTCCCTTCTCAGATCTGTGTGTGTGTGTGTGTGTGTGTGTTTGATCAAACAGACTTTAAAAAAAGTGTTGTTCGAAGGTGACGTAAAGCGCACTCCACTGCAAGAAAAGCGGTAAATCCATATTAGAGCAATAGAAATGAAATAAAATCAGTGATCAAGACTGACCTGAGCTGAGCTGAGCTCAAAGCGCCGCTGTCTGGCTGCGGGACTCCCCGCTCTCCGGTGGCCCTGCTCGGTCTCCCTCTGCAGGACAGGTCGGGGCTCCGGGGCGGCCTGCTAGCATGCAGCTAATGCTAACGGAAGCAATATAGCGCTGCTTGTTGAGTGGAAATGAAATGAAAAAGCCAAACGATCAACAAGTGAATGAAGCTTTTGTAAACGTGTGTAAGCGTCTGAAAGTTGCGAGACAAAAAAAACAAATGAGTCGAGATGTTTCATTCACTCTGGCGCAGCGGCTTCTTCTTCTTCTTCTTCTTCTTTAGTGTTTATTGTTGGTTGGCAAAGCAGCTTAGAGGAGCATTACCACCACCAACTGAACTGGAGTGAACAGGAGATGATGCAGGAAATACAATCAAATAAAATATTACAAAATAAAGTTAAAAAAATGAAATAAATTTAAAATTCAGATAATATTTAATCAAAATGTGCGTCACGTCATTTGACGATTCCTCAGTTACTTCCACATCCGTCTTCGTTGCGTCTACAATGTGCTGTGTGAACAGCATTCTCCAGACTTTGAACTTGAAATTGTCAAGTTTCTCAACTTTCAATGTGTGAGAGAATCAAGTGAATCTTTGTGGGAAGAGATCCAGTCAATGAGGACACGTCAAACCACATCAGCGTACACACACAGGAGAGAAACCTTACCCCTGTCAAGATTGTGGCGCCAGATCTTTTATAATCCCCCAATCCCATCCCCCAGAACATACCTTATCCTCTCCAGGTGTAATGTGCTGGTCAGTCCTGTAAGTCACTGTTTCACTGATGGTGCCTCTGCCTTCTTCCAGAACAGAACAATATGTTGTTTATCAATGATTATCCCATAAGAGATGAACGGTTGCTGAGCCAACCCAAACCTCAACAAGTCTTGAGATGTTCTTCATAAAATGAACTGAACCACACGGGGGCTCCAAGCAGCCAGCGAGAGAGCGACAGAGTGTGGAAGAGAGGAGGAAGACAGGTTGTGACGTCTCTCTTTAGATACTCCACTGGGGGGGGGGGGGGGGGTCCTGTAGCATTAACACCTTCAATCATTTGTTCCTCACATTTAAAATAAACATTTGAAGGAAAATGCAGCATCCGTCGTCTGGGAGATGTTGTCATGCAGATTGGGTAAATCCTGTAAGTTTTCAGGAGTTTGTTGATGTGGGGGAGCCCCGGTGTTTCCCATTTACTATCATTTTCTGTCGCATTAAGTTGCTGGGGTCGCCTTCAGATGTTTGATTTGAATTTGAGAGGAAAACATATGTTTTTCAGGGATCAAGCCTCTTTTCCTCTGAAAGTCACCAGATTGATGCATGTAAAGGTTTAATGCATGGCCCCCGGACCACCCTGGAGGGTTTGGAATCCCCCCTCCATAGTTTCACAAAACAGGGGCCCCCACACAACATTTTGCACAGGGCACCAAAAAGCTAGAAACGCCCCTTTCTTCCAATCTAAAACCGTTTGTTTCTGGGAGCCGATCCAGACGCTTCCCAGCCTCCGCTCGGGTAAATCCACATTCAACAGCTAAACTGAAGAGTTGAGACTTTAGAGACTCTCACTGGCCCTGGGCCAAGAAGAAGGTGAAAACCATTTCATACTGTCTTGAGTCAAATCACTCCCAAAGTTACAGATGTAAACCTCATTTTCACAAATCAACAAACGAAAAAAAAAAAAAAAAAAGAACAACCTCATCGAGCTTTGTGCGGATCAAAGGAAAAGTGCAGCGTCAGCTAAATTGATAAACATAAATGAAAATCCTGGAAATATGATTTTTTTCTTACCGTAACTTATAGCAAGTGAACCAAATGTATTTAATTGATCCTCTGTCGCTCATAACTACATGATTATTTTAATATTTCTTTCTAAGACATATGCTGCCTTCATACAAACTATTTAAAGTTCCACAAACAAAAAGGTTGTGAAAGTGAAGTGAGTGAAACGAGTGAAACACGCCCTCTCGTGGACAGTGGTTGTATGGACAAGAGGTCAGGACAAGCTCTACAACGTCGCCATCTAGTGGACGAAACCTGAAGGACAACAACAAAAACCATGACGGAGGCCTCCGCAGGACTCCTGTCAAGGTTGACGTTCATCACAGAGGTTCATCTCATTTGAGCTTCCTTCCTGCATTTCATTGATGGATCAACACTTTGGTTGTCAAACACATTTAGTTGTGTAGTTTAGTTGATCCTTCCACATCATATGTCAAGTGCTACAAGCGTTTTATTTCTATTTATTGTTCTTTATTTGATACAAACAACAAATACACGGCAAGATCCATTTATAATTCTTAATGTATAAGTATAGTTGGTGTTAGTGTTTATAAAATAAAGAATATAAGTATAGTAGGTGTTTTAGTGCCGTTGTTGTTCCTCTAAAACCAAGGTGGATCAGTACGTCAGCAGCTACATACCAAGCTGCTGCACTAGAGGGCGCTGTGCAGCCTCCTTCAAACTCCCTCTCGTTTCAAACGGATCTCTAAATAAACACACACCAACCGAGCCGTGTTGTCTTGCCTGTGTTTTGATATGAAAAGACATGTTTTTAAGTTCACCTTTCACAGGGGTCGTGTATAAATCGGGTACGTGCGTCTCAGAGTGCGCTGCTCAAACTGTGACGACGCAGGACGGAGGTGAAACGTCAACACTGACACACGGAAGGAGGAGGCTGGATGCGGCAGCCAATCAGCAGCGGCCTTTTCACGGTGCGTTCAAATCCCTCGGAAATGTTATGACAGAAGTACAACTAAAAATCAGGTGCTGCTCAAAAACGTCTTTACTTATAGAACACAGTACTTGTCAAACCTGGAACATTATAATAACAGACCTGCCAACCTGCACACATTGTGTGTTCCAACCACGCAATTCTTGGTTAAAAATTATTATTAATAATACATTACATTTAGCAGACGCTTTTATCCAAAGCGACTTACAATTGTTCCATCACCGATGGACGCAGCCATCAGGAGCAATTAGGGGTTAAGTGTCTTGCTCAAGGACACTACAGCATGCTAGCAGGAGGAGCCTGGAATCCAACCAGCAACCTTTAGATTACTAGACCACCAGCTCTACCTCCTGAGCTACCATCCCCGAATAATAATAATAATAATAATAATAATAATAATAATAATAATAATAATAATAATAATAATAATAATAATAATAATAATAATAATCATCTTCAAACCCGATACCAACGTAATGTAACATAGTGGACAATCCAAAAAGAGAGAGAGAAAGAATGTCGTTGTTTGGAGGTACTTCAAGGTAAAGGAAGAACATTAGATCAATAATTTATTAATCGCCTGACAATATTCGAATCGATATTGTAACGTTTAGCGGGGTAGCTCGACAGACGAGGCGTAGAGACAAGATCCAAGTTGCTAACTCAAACACTGAGCCCAGATTTATTTCTCTGTCAGTCACGTACTGACGTACAGCTAACCCGAGGTTGAGGGCACTGGATTAAAACAAATAACAGGGTGGCTAGCCCAAGGTAACTGATAGATGCGGGGCAGTGTCTCTCAGCGACTTCGTTCCCCGCGCGCACCACCAACAAACACAACCACCACCTTCGCTTCCCTCCTTTTTCTTCCTCCCGGGACAGAGCCTGCAGCCAATCCCCAACCAGTGACACCTCCCTCAATTAATGCAACAGAACACACATGTACACAGTACCCCAGCGTTACAATATTCAATTCCTATCTCTGTCACTACAGCGGAGCGTCTCATGGTGCACCAGCTCTGATCGTGATGAAGTGTTTGACTCTTTTTTGAGACTGGGATCGAGACGAGTCACTCAGTAAAACAAGTTTGATTCACTTGGTTTAATCCACGGTGAGTTCCAGTGAACGAGAGTGAGAAGAGTCGGTCATATATTATTTTTACTTTTTTATTGCAATAATTGCAATTTATTTTGGAATGCAAAATTCAACATTCAAGATTCAAGAGGTTTATTCGTCACATACATATACATACTTTCATACATATATGCAGTGAAATGTAAAGCAACGCACCCGGTGATTACACACAATATGTTCTCGACTGAACACAATAGCTACCTAAAAAATTCTACTTTACTAACTGATTCCTAAAACGTAATGCAGTAAGTCAAATACTTATAGAATAAAATAAAAATATATAGAATAAAATAAAATAAAATGGAATAGATAAAGGGAATAGGCTTACATACTGTATATGGGATAGACTTATGTATATGGGATAGGCAATTACTGTAATTTCCGGACTATTAAGCACACATGAATATAAGCCACACCCACTGAATTGAAAAAATACTAATTATTTTGAACATAAATAAGCCGCACATGTCTATAAGCCGCAGGTGCCTACCGGTACATTGAAAAAAATTAACTTTACATAGGTTTTAACGAAACACGACTTGTAACAAAAAGAAATAGGCTTTACCGAAACATGGTTTGTAACAAAAATTAAAAAAATGCGGTAAACAGTAGCCTACCAAGAAAGTCATTGGTCACTATCTTCCTCCTCCTGCGCACTGAAACCACTGAAGTCATCTCCTTCGGTGTCGGAGTTGAATAGCCTCAGAATTGCTTCATCCTATGTTGGATCGTTTGCATTGTCGCTCTCGTCACTTTCATCCGGAGGCAAATTCCCCGCTGAGCTCATGCTGCCCTCTTCAACATGCAGCAGTCCAGCCTCTCGAAACCCGTTGATGATAGTGGATTTTTTGACAATGCTCCACGCTGTCAGGACCCACTGGCAGACACCACAATGGTCCACCTCTAAAATCCTCAAACTTCATTGCGGTGGCGATTGTTTTGGCTTTTCGTCGGATCTGCACAGTTGAAACACCTCGGCCGTCTGCTCTGTGTGTTGACCCAGTCTTCAAGCTCATTTTCTAGTTTGGGCCATCTACTTTTCTTCCCTCTGAAAGCTTTTGTTGTCTTTTTGCACTGAGTCAGTTCCTCACACTGCTGTTTCCAACGTCGTATCATCGACTCATTAAGGCCAAGCTCCCGTGCAGCAGTTCTATTTCCTTTTCCCTCAGCCAGATCGATTGCCTTCAACTTGAAAGCTGCATCATATGCATTTCTTTGTGTCTTTGCCATGATGAGGGTGACAAAATGACTACCGTAAATGATGGGAAGTTTGAGCGCGCTCGATTTGATCTAAACAGTAAACTAAACAGTTACATTGTTTCACCTTAACCCGTTCGGCAATTTCATTGGTCTAATGAAAGCTTCATGCCGCCAAAAAACTGAGCACCGTCACATAATGTGTTTTTTGCTCAGTTTTTTGATGGCACGAAGCTTGTGAAAGCGGGAAAAATCCATAAATTAGCCGCGTCATTGTTTAAGCCGCGATGTTCAAAGCATGGGAAAAAAGTAACGGCTTATAGTCCGTAAATTACGTTATGTAAATACAGATATGTGCATTAAAGTGGCATGTGAATAAAGTGAGGTAGCGTTTGTGGGATAATACAGCGCAGTATACAACAGTACAGCGCAGCAATACGGTAACACCGAACAACCCAGAACAGTGACACAGTATGCGGTACAGTATGCTACATACAGTACAGTGAGGTAGTGGAGCCTATGTGTGAGGCTCAGTGAGGACCCCTGGTGAGGTCAGCATTGACAGTTCTTATGGCTTGTGGGAAAAAACTCTGTCTCAGTCTCTCTGTTCTCGCTGTGTGACTGTGGAGGCGCTTGCCTGACCGCAGCAGCTGGAACAGTCCGTTGTTGGGGTGATGTGGATCCTTCATGATCCTGCGGGCTCTGCTACTACACCTCCTGGTGTATAAGTCCTGCAGGGAGGGGAGGGTAGTTCCAGTGGTACGTTGAAGGCACCACCCTCTGCAGGGCCCACCTGTCCTGAGCAGTACAGTTCCCAAACCAGGCAGTGATGTTGCCTGTCAGGATGCTCTCCACCGCTCCACAGTAGAAGCACTTGAGGATCCTCACCGAGACCTGGAATTTCCTCAGCTGCCTGAGGTGGTAAAAACGCTGCCTCACCTTTCTCACCAGAGTGTCTGTTTGTAAAGTCCATGTTAAGTCCTCTGTGATGTGGACTCCCAAGTACTTGAAGCTGCTCACCCTTTCAACAGAAGTCCCATTAATCCACAAGGGCGCGTGCGTCCTCGATTGTGATCCACGCCTAAAGTCCACAATCAGCTCCTTAGTTTTGCTGACGTTCAGATGTAGGCGGTTGTCCTGGCACCAGAGTGACAGGTCAGCCACCTCCTCGCGGTAGGCCTTCTCATCGCCATTGGTGATCAGGCCCACGACAACGGTGTCGTCAGCAAACTTGATGATGGTGTTGGAGCTGGACCTGGCCACACAGTCATGTGTGTACAGGGAGTACAGTAGGGGGCTGAGGACGCAGCCCTGGGGGGATCCTGTATTCAGGGTGAGGGAGCTGGATATGTGCTTCCCCACCCTAACCACTTGGGGCCGGGCTGTGAGGAAGTCCAGGATCCAGGCACACAGCGGAGTATTCAGTCCGAGCTCCTTCAGCTTGACAGCCAGTCTGGTGGGGACTATGGTGTTGAAAGCTGAACTGTAATCAATGAACAGCATTCTCGCATAGGCCCCCTTCCGACCATCCAGGTGCGTGAGCGTGGTGTGCAGTACCTGGGAGAGAGCGTCATCCGTGGATCTGTTCTGCCGGTACGCGAACTGCAACGGGTCCAAGGTGCGGGGGAGGGAGGCGCAGATATAATCCTTAATCAGCCTCTTGAAACACTTCATGACCACCGAGGTGAGGGCCACCAGACGGTAGTCATTCAGGCAGGCAGGAGAGGCGATCTTCGGGACAGGAACTACGGTGGACCTCTTGACAGGACGGGACCACTGATTCAGCCAGGGAGATGTTGAATATTGTAGTGAACACCGAAGCTAGCTGGTTAGCACAGGTTTTTAGTACTCGCCCAGATATTCCGTCTGGGTCCGCAGCTTTCCTGGTGTTCACCCGCATCATAGCGTTCCTGACCTCGTGCACGGACACTGAGAGTGCGCGCTCATCCCCAGCGGTGTAACTCCAATTAGCCGGCGAGCTAGCGGTGCTGTTGCCAGACTCAAACCGCGCATTAAAGGAGTTCAGTTGGTTGGCTAGGGAGGCGTCCACACTCGTGGCTGGGGAGGAGCTACTCTTGTAGTTTGTTATCGTCCGCAGCCCCTCCCACAAGCGTCTTGTGTCCCCCTGCGCCATCTGTAGCTCCACAGTCTCCCTGTACGTCCGTTTAGCGTCCTTCACTGCCCTCCGCAGATTGTAGAACGCCGCTTTGTATTTGTCCATATTTCTGGATACAAGGCCATCGTTGTAAGCGGCCGTGCTAGCATTCAGAGCGCAGCGGATGGATTTATCAACCCACAGTTTCTGGTTTGGAAATATGCGAACCGTGGGAACGATGCTGTCCACTACCTAACACAAAGCTCACACTGACGTCACTTGAACTTGATTGGAACATGTCCCAGTTTACGTCAGCGAGTGAGTCCTGAAGCGCAGCCTCTGTTTGGTCCGTCCACCGCTTCACTTCCCTCGTCACCACCAGTTCTCGCGCGATCAGAGGCCTGTAAACGGGAACCAGCGAGATCGTGGCGTGGTCAGATTTCCCGAAAGCAGGGAGTGAGACGGTCTTGTATCCGTCCTTATAAGGTGTGTAGCAATGGTCCAAAGTTCTATCTCCCCTGGTGGCACACGTGATGTGTTGGTGGAAATTAGGCAGAACTTTTTTAAGGTTCGCCTTGTTAAAGTAAAGATGAGGAGAGCTCCAACTTCCTCTGTCATCCATAGTGGAGGAATTTAAGGTAGCAAAGTGCAGAGTCCTAATGACATACAAAGACTCCCAGGATGAACTAGTCAGAAATGAAGGCGTCATCACACAATCAGGACATAAGTGGGCAGCTGACTCATCTATTGCACAAGCTGAAAGCATGTTGAAGCTACGTGACATCATTAGAAAGCCGTTCACAGGAAGATAGGGTCTTGGAACTTCCCATTTCTAACAATGGGGGAAGGCAGGAACCAAGGATAGAAGAGCCATGATATACGGGGAAGTACGGAACCTGGAGGAGGAAGGACGAAGGTCAAGGGCAGTGGAGCTAGCATCCCAGGGAGCCTGGACTAAATGGGACCTACCCAAGAGGAAGATCACATGGGGAGATCTATGGAAATTGGAGCCTTTCCGTATCTCTTTCCTATTAAGATCGGTGTATGACACACTCCCGACTCCAGCAAACTTACACAAGTGGGTCATGAGAGAGGACCCATTATGCAAGCTTTGTGGCGATAGGGGCACCATGGCACACATCCTGTCAGGGTGTAAAGTAGCACTCGCCCAAGGAAGGTACAGGTGGTGCCATGACAA
>NC_137193.1:5455976-5538476 GCF_960531495.2 Zeus faber | reverse complement strand
TGCTGATTTCTTTAAGGCGGTGCTAAATCACGACCCGATGACGGGGCTGGATAGGTCATACTCTGCATGGCCCCTCCCCCTATCATGACATCAACACCAGGTCAGACCGTCAGAAACGGAGCATCAGTGGTGATAAGCTATACTAACAGCTTACAGAGTTTGGGATCAAATGCTGTTTTAGGAATAAACACCTGGAGTAAAAAGTGTCTTCAGGGAGACCGTGAACTCATGCCATGCGGACACGCCCCAGTATCAAGAGCAGTGAGTACTGCCTTTTTGTCAGGATTCTGAAATATAATTTTATATATTTGGCAAATTTTTTTGAATCATTCAAATCTGGCTGAGTGGTTAATAACAGGTATTTTAACACCTAAGGTTTCCCTGGAGTTGTAGATGTCATAGTTGGCAGCATATTAGGTAACATACATACATACATAATGCATTACATCAGAATACATTAAAAAAAGATTACAAAAAGCCTTTAAAATGGACTACAGAGTTTCCAGTTTGCATCTCAGACTGTTGTGAAACGACAAGCCCTACACCATTGAAAATGAGAGCAGGGAGCTTCTCAACTAACTTGGACTTTACACTGAAGTAGTATTGTTACTCCAAGTTGATCTTTCAATGCGATTCCTCGGAGAGGTTCTCAGATGTTTGAGTTCAGGCCCTGATCTACTGTGGAGACCCCAGCACTTTAGTTAATAGTTTGAATACAACAATGTCCCTTCATGTAAGATGAGGAAGCGATTTATCACCAGTGTGAATACGTTGATGTACTTTTAGATAACTACTTGTACTAAACTTCTTCCCACACTGGTCACAGTGGTACCGTTTCTCACCTGTGTGAATACGTTGATGTATTTTGATATAACTACGTATATTAAACTTCTTCCCACACTGGTCACAGTGGTATGGTTTATCACCTGTGTGAATACGTTGATGTACTTTTAGATGACCACTTGAATTAAACTTCTTCCCACACTGGTCACAGTGGTACGGCTTATCACCTGTGTGAATACGTTGATGTATTTTGAGATTAAAACTTCTATTAAACATCTTCCCACACTGGTCACAGTGGTACGGCTTATCACCAGTGTGAATACGTTTATGTACTTTGAGAGAAACACTTGCATTAAACATCTTCCTACACTGGTCACAGTGGTACGGTTTATCACCTGTGTGAATACGTTGATGTATTTTGAGATTACAACTTCTATTAAACATCTTCCCACACTGGTCACAGTGGTACGGTTTATCACCTGTGTGAATACGTTGATGTACTTTAAGAGAACCACTTGTTTTAAACTTCTTCCCACACTGGTCACAGTGGTACGGTTTATCACCTGTGTGAATACGTTGATGTATTTTGAGATAACCACTTGTATTAAACTTCCTCCCACACAGTTCACAGCCGTACGGTTTCTCTCCTGTGTGAATATACTGATGTCTTTTGAGATCACCCGAGTTAAGGAAACTTTTGTCACACTGGTTACAACAATGCCTTGATGTGTCCTTCTGTTTCCTGGTGGTTCCAGAGGTTCCTCTTCGCTGAGAGGCTGCAGAGGGGAGGAGACTCTCTGCTCTGATCTCTCCACTTCTAAGCTGCCTGACGTAAAACTTGCCACAACTCCTCTTAATGTGCTTAGGAACAGAAAACCCATGAGTCTTTACTGCTGGAAGAACAGAGGGAAAGAAAGAAAAGAGCAGATTACGAAGAAGGTAGATAATGGCAGAAAGATGGCCGACTGTTCTTGTTGTGCCGTCTCACCATGCTGTGTTGGGACCTGTGAACCCGCTTTGTCTTGCCAACTGAGCCATGCAAAAGTACGGCCTGAAGGGAGGAGCTGCTACTCAGAGTGGAGGACAATGTGTAGGGTCTGAAATTATTTTCTGTGCCTGTCTGATAAAAAGAGCCTGAAGGGTGGAATGTTGCCCAACTCCCATAATCTTCATGGCTCGCTTCGTGAGGAGTGTATTATTACATATATAATATTTATTTATATAATATTTATTTGTTGTTTTTCTTATGGCACATCAGCGATGTGATAAAGTGAATAATCTGCATAAACCCAGATACCTTGAGAATTGTTACAGTCCAAAGCGGTTCATCTTACTATACCACAAGGTTTTAATAAACACTCAATGATTTGAACAAACTATAAATGTCAATAAAGATGATTTAGTATTGTAAATATCTGCAGTGTTCATAATATTTTGCTTATTTTTATTAAATGGTGAATAAACAATTGATGGAGTTATTACCTGTTCATACGGTTAACAGCTTGGTAGAAAAAAATAAAATAATAATAATAAATATATAAATAAATAAAAAACATACCTGACTGAGGTTGTCGGGTCTCTTTCCAATCTTCATCACTGTCTTCAGCCGCAGATTCAGAAGAGTGTGAAGAGAAGAGCTGCTCAGCACCAGCTGGTTCTAAAGCAGCAGCTGGATCTGAGCTACTGGCTGCTTCTGACACTCCACAGTCCTCTCCATCAGCTTCTGTTTCCATCTGTTCAGTTGAGGTGCAGGCAACAGGTTCTGCCTCTCTCTTCACCTCAGTTTGGTTTTGATGAAGCTGGGACCACTGAGCGCACTCTACATCATGTTCAGTCTTCACAGGGAACTCCTCCTCTTCCTTTTTAATGTGTGGGCTCAACTCCTGCTGCTCAGGGGGAAGCTCCTCTTTACAGACAGAGAGTTGCTGGAGCTCTTGAGGCAACACTGACAAACAGACACAGAAAGATGAGTGAAACAGACCAATGCCATCATTGGGAACATATCTGGAGTAGCACAAAAGCGTGACACGAATCTCCGTGGCTCTGACCTGCCGTTTCAGATTCTGGGCGATTGCGATTTTCATTCGATTGTTTGTTCATAATAAAACATGTAGTATAATTTTAAGCTTATTTTTAAGGGAATCAATGAATTAGTAAAGATGTCTTTGTGTTGAGTATGCCACAATTCGAAGCAGATGTGGAAGGCAGGAAGAGGGCTCCTTCCATCAATGACCTATAGACAAGGAATGCAGAGGTTGAGGGAATCAAATCAACTTCATGAAATATGTTTGTATGAAGACAAGATATAACATGTTAAGATATAATATGAGTAGGATATGACTTATTTAGACATAATATGAATAATGTATTCAGACAATATT
Organism: Zeus faber; assembly: GCF_960531495.2. Taxonomy (NCBI): domain Eukaryota; kingdom Metazoa; phylum Chordata; class Actinopteri; order Zeiformes; family Zeidae; genus Zeus; species Zeus faber. The sequence goes on along the minus strand of NC_137193.1, from coordinate 5,535,312 downwards.
AATAACAGCGAATGCATGTCTCGACAGAGAGGCCTCTGTAAAACAAAGTGAGGGGCCTACTTTGAGTGACCTGTGACCTCTCAGGGGAGGAGTGGGGTCCAAAGTAAATATCTCCATATGGTGTTAATCTTAGAAAAAAAGGAAGGCAAGAAGGAGTCAATGCTTTGAAAGAATATGTAATGTAAACCAAAGAGTTTGAGTGTATTCTGCAGACCTCACTCAGACGGCTTATTTCTTAATAAAGAGTCTATATCCAGAATCCAACTGACCTCAAGTGCTGCCTATTTGTTTAAAGAACCTAAAATATGAACCTAAAATGTTTAAAAAACCTCACATGAGGTTTCCTCTTTGTAACATCAGTAAGGACCCCCACCAAAATCATGCAGAACATCGTCGTCTGACCAGCGATGGACACTTGTAATAGGTTTCCGGGCGTGTCGCTATATACTGCCCACTGCTGTTGGTCACCACATGAGTGCATGTGTTGTGGTGTGTGCCATGTGATAAAGAATGTTCTTCTATTAGTGATCGGAGAAATACATTTTCTTAATTCTTAATTTGGTCTCATTGTGTATATTCAGTTACTACAATAGTGAGATTGCCCATTTGGACACTGTTTATAATTGTACATTATTCAGCACGGAACAATAATAGAACATGAAACTGTCACTGAGGTCTAATAAAATAAATTACTACATGGAACGGGCACTGAGTTCCAATAAAATGGGACTGTCAACAAGTTTCAGTATAATGCAGTATAATGTGTATAATTCAGTATAATGTGTCCTGTAACTGGACACAACATATAACTAACATGGAAATGTCCAGTTTAAACTTCAAATGAAGGTCTCGCTTACTTTTAAGTGCAATTATACCTTTCTATTATATTCACATGGTACTTGCATTCCAAAATGAATTGCAATCATTGCAATAAAAAAGGAAGAATAATAATAATCGACCAACTCTTCTCACTCTCGTTCACTGGAAGTCCCTCCTTCCCTCACGTTGCATTAAACCAACTCAATCAAATCAAACGACTAATTTTACTGAGTGACTCGTCCAGATCCAAGTCTCAAAAAAGAGTCAAACTTTTCACTGATCACGGCTGATCAAGATGAAAAGTGGCCGATCGATTGGTGCATCTCTATTACCAATGTTTTATACTTACGTACTGCTGCCCATCAGTAGATGTTGAGTGAGTGAGAGGAGAGGGAGGGGGTTACAGAACAACAGGTCGTCGCATCTGGTCCAATCCCGGGGATGTAGTTTAAATACCCAATAAATGTACAGTGTTGTTTTGTATTGATTGATTTCCGTAATTTAATTACAATATATATATCTTCATTAGTTTTAGTTTTATTTTAAGAATTGCATGGTTGTTACACAAAATGCATGCAGGTTGGCAGGTCTGGTGAAACCTCAAGATTGGTGCATTCTACTACTATTCTTCTCGAATCTAATCAAAATGCCCAGAAATTCTAATTGAAATCTAATCACAGTTTACAATATATGATACATGAAATTGTAATCATAATTACTTACACAAACAATGAGTTACACTCACAACTGTCATAATTTGAAGGTGATATTCAAGACAGCTTCCTGTTTATTAGATCTTGGAAAGGTAGAGGATACAGCCTGTGCAAATACCACCTATGTATCCATTTTATTTCTAGTAAAAAAAATAAAAATAAAAAATACGATGCGCATCCTGATGATGTGCACCCCCACGATCAGTGCACCAAAACAGTGTGTTTTTAGATGCAGGTTATTATATTGTACGTCTCCTTATGAAACCGTGCGTAATGGGGACACTTTCTCAGTAACTGCCCCCCCCCGTCAACGAGGATACAATGATGAACGACGATAAATTCGCGTATCGGGACATTTGGGCGGGGCCCAAGTCTAGCCACGATGCTTTCAGAGCGCGGTGTGTACATAGCACCAAGATGGTGGCCATTGAGGAAAGACATTGTTTGTATGGCTCCATATTTATTTTTAATTGCCATGTGATAGATATGATATAAGCCTTTTAAAATATATTAGAAGGGTCCAGACCTGCTCTGCTCAGCTGGACTCCAGGTCTCAGGATGGAACCCAGCACTCTGTACAGCCTCCGGATCTCCTGCTCCGAGCGCCTCCGTCTGCTCTCCCAGTTCACCACAGAGCGTTCAAACTCTCTGTAAACGTCTCCTCCTGCCGCTATCACCTTGTCGCTCAGCGCGTCTCTCACTTCTTCTCCCACCTTCACCTTGTCGCACAGGAACAGAAGCTCTCCCACCGCCGCAGATATTCGCTCTCGTACAGAGAAGATGAAGAGTTGAAGCCGCTCTGCCATTGTTGTTGTTGTCGTCGTGGAGCTTCTGGTCACGTGTCTGTGTTGGAGGCAGTGGCAAAGTGAGAGGTGTGATCTACTTCCGGGTCAAAGAGCGCTGCTGGGAGCTTCTCCTTGCTCTAGAATGAGAAGAAAATGTAAATGCTTATTTAATATTAGGAATGTTTATTATAACTACAGTTACTCCTCACTTAATGACCGAGTTCCGTTGCTACAACCAGGTCCTTAAGCCAGGTGGTGGATAAGCGAGGACCCGTCTTATTTCACGGTAAGGAGGCGTGGTGATTGTGAACGCTAGTGTAGTGAATAGTGACAGACTGCAGGAACGAGACTGAGACTGAGAAGAGTGATGAGATGAGATGTGCACTGGTGGGAGAGCTGCTCGTAAGTCAGAACGCTCGTTAAACAGGAAGGTTGTTAAGTGAGGAGAACCTGTGCAGCCTTCTCTCCTCCCGTCATAAGCAGACTCTGCAGACTGTGCTGACTCTGCTGTGCCGCACAAGCACACTTTCACTTCGTAGCGTTGGACAAAGTATTGATAACACGCTTTGAATTTTACAAATTAGAATTTTTCGGCTCTTAAACGTGAAAATTAACTGTTTTTAAGTTTTATATCTATTTAAAAATAAAAGGAAAAACGACTGTGGGCAAGTAATGTAACAGTGTACGCCCGAACACCTTGCAACAACGATAACCATGGCAACCCAAATTGATGTTAATCATACATTGTGCCAAATTAATGAGGTCATCCATTCGGATTGGTGAACGTTTATTTCTTTAATCTGACCCCTTTGTCTTGTATTTTTTTCCATCTTCATTTCCAATTGAAGATGAAAAAATATATTTTGGTCCTAATATGTCGTACATTTGATTATCGATGAAAAAGGCTCTGAATAATACAAAATAATAGATGAGGAAAAAATTCAGATTATCATTACATTACATTTTAGTCATTTAGCAGACGCTTTTATCCAAAGCGACTTACAATTGTTCAAACACCGACGGACGCAGCCATCAGGAGCAATTAGGGGTTAATTGTCTTGCTCAAGGACACTACAGCATGCTAGCAGGAGGAGCCTGGGATCCAACCAGCAACCTTTAGATCACTAGACCACCAGCTCTACCTCCTGAGCTACCATCCCCTATTATGAACTGGACGCAATGCACTTGAGATTATTATTATTTGACACAACAAGGAACGTTCAGTTCTGGCTTTTGGCAACAATGACCAAACCATGTGAGACTGAGATGAACTAAAAGGAAATAGAATTGAGATAAATGACAGAATAGTTTGTAAACTGCCACCGCCTTACTGTAAATATAATGACATAATGTAATAAACTAGTCCAAGTCCAAAACACTACATACTATGTGCTTCAATAATAATATGGACAATGTGTAAAACTATTATAGGATCATTCCATGAGTGACTGTCCCTTCTCATATCTGTGTGTGTGTGTGTGTGTGTGTGTGTCTGATCAAACTGAGACTTTATAAAAAAGTGTTGATCGAAGGTGAGAATGTAACGTAAAGACGTAAAGGAGTAAAGCGCACTCCACTGCAAGAAGAGACGTAAAATCCGTGTTAGAGCGATAAAAATGAAATAAAATCAGTGATCAAGACTGACCTGAGCTGAGCTGAGCTCCAAGCGCCGCTGTCTGGCTGCGGGACTCCCTGCTCTCCGGTGGCCCTGCTCGGTCTCCCTCTGCAGGACAGGTCGGGGCTCCGGGGCGGCCTGCTAGCATGCAGCTAATGCTAACGGAAGCAATATAGCGCCGCTTGTTGTGTGGAAATAAAATGAAAAAGCCAAACGATCAACAAGTGAATGAAGCTTTTGTAAACGTGTGTAAGCGTCTGAACGTTGGAAACAATTAAAATATATATATATCAAATATAAATGACATGAGGAGGCTTGAGAAGCTTGATTTAGTCTGAGCAGCGTTGGAGGAGCTGATGCTGCTTCTTCTTCTTCTTCTTTAGTGTTTATTGTTGGTTGTCAAAGCAGCTTAGAGGAGCATTACCACCACCAACTGAACTGGAGTGAACAGGAGATGATGCAGGAAATACAATCAAATACAATCAAATACAATAAAATGAAATAAAATAAAATAATATAAAATAAAATAAAATAAAATAAAATAAAATTAAATAAAATAAAATAAAATAAAATTAAATAAAATAATATAAAATAAAATGAAATAATATAAAATTAAATAAAATAATATAAAATAATATAAAATAAAATAAAATAATACAAAATAAAATAAATGAAATAAATTAAAACTTCTGATAACATTTAATTTAACTGAGTTTATTGTTTATTATGACGTTACACTTATTTAAAAAAAATGTTCGACTCCATTACGGTTTGTTCTGCTCTAATATTAATGTAATAATTATGGTTTGATGGAGCAGGATTAATTATTACCGTTTGCTGCGCGTTCTGTCGTGGAAAGCACACACGCAACACAGTAAGACTACAACTCCCAGTGACTACAGGGGCTGGGGACGCTCCTCCACCTACTTAAAAGCTCCTGTAAGGCACGTGTTGCCCCCCGGGTGCTGCGCTCGTCAAATGGGCGTCGCTTGGCTCTGCCGGCCACGGCCACGGCCACGGCCACGGCCACGGCCACGGCCACGGCCACGGCCACGCAGGCGGCTCTCATCTGTAGTTCCACGTTGGTGGAACGAGCTGCCAAAAACGACCGGAGCAGGGAGCTCCCTCTGTCTTTAAGAAGCACCTGAAGACCCAGCTCTTCAGTGAGCACCTCCTGCCCTAACCTCAAGTACTTAGCACCACCTTGCAGTATTTATTGTTACACGAATGTTGTTGTTACACTAATCTCTGTCGCAATGTAGCTGAATGTTATTCTCCCTTGTAAGTCGCCCTGGATAAAAGCGTCTGATAAATGACTAAATGTAAATGTAAATGTACAACTCCCAAGAGCCCACGCTACTCCTGACGTCATCAGACGCCGTCTTGTCTGTTATTGTTTTGATCGATAGACCCCTAGCGGCAGAAGTTACGTCATCTACCTCTGACGTCTTTGTTCATATTTCAAGCACAACGTCTCTTGTTAAGAGTGAACTTCACTGTGAAATCAGTAGATTAAAGATGTAATAATTCATACAGCAGCAGTTGTTCAAACAGTAGAAAGATCAGGATTCTACAGCTGATGATGAAGATGATGATGATGATGATGATGATGATGAAGATGAAGATGATGATGATGATGATGAAGATGATGAAGCATCAATAAAGCTCATCAGTCTGAATTGAAATCAAATAGAATAATAAAGAATTAAATGAAAAATTACCAAACGTAAACAAAAATCTGAAAAATACAAAACAAACTGTGTAAGAAAAACAAATATACAAATGTGACATTAGCCCCCCCCCCTTCATCCTGTTGTAGGTCATTATGGGATGTAGCAAAGCCACAACAGGAGGCTTCAGGACGTACACAGCAGCTGGACCAATGTTGTGGACAAGCAGCCGGAGTATTTTTAGGATCCTGTGTCGTTGCAATGCCTTGCAGGCTACAAATGTTCAGGTGTTAGAAGGAGGGCGAGTCCGGAGCACTGTAAGGTGCTGCTGTGCTGGGAGACAACACATGTTTGTACTTGAAAAGAAACTTGCAGAGAGAAGGAGGCAGCTCCATGTGTAATTATCACATAATTCATAATGTATTAATCAATCAAATGGAATCATATCTTTTCGTCTAAATTATTGAAAATAAATGAAAATCCTGGAAATATGATTTTTTTCTTATCGTAACTTATAGCAAGTGAACCAAATGTATTTAATTGATCCTCTGTCGCTCATAACTACATGATTATTTTAATATTTCTTTCTAAGACATATGCTGCCTTCATACAAACTATTTAAAGTTCCACAAACAAAAAGGTTGTGAAAGTGAAGTGAGTGAAACGAGTGAAACACGCCCTCTCGTGGACAGTGGTTGTATGGACAAGAGGTCAGGACAAGCTCTACAACGTCGCCATCTAGTGGACGAAACCTGAAGGACAACAACAAAAACCATGATGGAGGCCTCCGCAGGACTCCTGTCAAGGTTGACGTTCATCACAGAGGTTCATCTCATTTGAGCTTCCTTCCTGCATTTCATTGATGGATCAACACTTTGGTTGTCAAACACATTTAGTTGTGTAGTTTAGTTGATCCTTCCGCATCATATGTCAAGTGCTACAAGCGTTTGATTTGTATTTATTGTTCTTTATTAGATATATTACAAAAGATAGTCCCTCACATATAAGGACAGCAATACAAAGAAGAAAAAGGTCAACAACAAATAAACGGCACGATCCCTTTATAATTCTTAATGAATAAGTATAGTTGGTGTAAGTGTTTATAAAATAAAGAATATAAATATAGTTGGTGTTTTAGTGCCGTGGTTGTTCCTCTAAAACCAAGATATGTTTATATATTTATGGATATATATAATATAGTATGTTAATATGTTGTATGTAGACTGGAGCTGTAACGAAGCTGGAATTATTCAAGTATTTATGATTCTGATTCTGATTCTGATTCTCAAGGTGGATCAGTACGTCAGCAGCTACATACCAAGCTGCTGCACTAGAGGGCGCTGTGCAGCCTCCTTCAAACTCCCTCTCGTTTCAAACGGATCTCTAAATAAACACACACCAACCGAGCCGTGTTGTCTTGCCTGTGTTTTGATATGAAAAGACATGTTTTTAAGTTCACCTTTCACAGGGGTCGTGTATAAATCGGGTACGTGCGTCTCAGAGTGCGCTGCTCAAACTGTGACGACGCAGGACGGAGGTGAAACGTCAACACTGACACACGGAAGGAGGAGGCTGGAGGCGGCAGCCAATCAGCAGCGGCCTCTTTCACGGTGCGTTCACTGCCCTCGGAATTTAAATGACACACGGACAACCACAAACCAGGTGCTGCTCAAAAACGTCTTGACTTGTAGAAACACAGTAGTTGTCGAAGCTGGACGACGTTATAATAACAGACCTGACAACATGCACGCGTTGTGTGTTCCAACCACGCAATTATTGCTCAAAATAATCATAATCATAATTGTTATTATTATTATTGTTTGTATGTGTGTGTATTCAAGACTCAAGAAGTTTATTCCTCACATACATATACATACTTCATACATATATGCAGTGAAATGTCAACGCAACGCACCCGGGATAATGCACAATATGTTGGAGACTGAACACAATTGCTGCCTTATTTGTACAAACTGATTCCTAAAAGGTAATGAGTAAGTTAAGAGAATAATATAGAATAAAAGAACTCAAAAGTAATACAGGGTGGGGGTACAAAATAGAAATAAAGGGAATGTATATGGGATAGACTATTATGTATTTACAGATATGTGCATTAAGGTGCATGTGAATAACGTGAGGTAGTGCAACAGTATGACGCAGCTATACAGACCCAACACAACAGCAATCCAGCAAAGTGGTAGAGCACAGTAAGGCTTACGTGAGTGTCTCAGTGAGGATCCCCTGTGGTAGGACTGCGAACATTACAAGCAGACACAGATATGGAAATTATTGTTTTTGATAATCAAGTTCAAGTTCACGAGGTTATTTGTGACAAACATACATACGGTCAAACATATATGCAGTGAAATGTCATGACACCTGGTGATTACGCACAATGAGCTAAAAATACTAAAAATACTGAATGTGATCAACAGCATCATCATGATAAAGTGATGGTAAAGTCGTTGACGACGTCACACGCAAAAAAAGGCGTCTTACCACGTCAAAAGTGACGTGTTAACAGTGTTTTTTGACGTGTTAACACGCTATTTCCAACACGTCATTTGCGCTCATGGCCTTCGATAAAAAACCCAACCCAAGGCTGAAAATCATCTCTTCACAAACCAGCGGGTGAGGTCACACACATCGCAGTTCATGTTTTAGATTCATAATCGAGATTCAAGATTCAATAATTCGATTTTTTCATCGGTCATTACGCACAATATGTTCTCGACTGAACACAATAGCTACCTAAATAATTCTACTTTACTAACTGATTTCTAAAACGTAATGCAGTAAGTCGAATACTATAGAATAAAAATAAAATATATAGAATAAAATAAAATAAGAACTCAAAGGTAATGCAGAGTAGGGTTACAAAATAGAATAAAGGGAACAGGTTTATGTATATGGGATAGACTTAGGTATACGGGATAGGCTATTTTTGTATATACAGATATGTGCATTAAAGTGGTATGTGAATAAAGTGAGGTAGTGTGTGTGAGATATACAGCACAGTATACAACAGTATGGCGCAGCATTACGATGACACCGAACAGCCCAGAACAGTGATGCAGTATGTGGTACAGTATGCTACATACAGTACAGTAAGGCAGTGGGACCCCTGGTGAGGTCAGCATTGACAGTTCTTATGGCTTTGGGGAAGAAACTCCGTCTCAGTCTCTCTGTTCTCTCTGTGTGACTGTGGAGGCGCTTGCCTGACCGCAGCAGCTGGAACAGTCAGTTGTTGGGGTGATGAGGATCCTTCATGATCCTGCAGGCTCTGCTACTACACCTCCTGGTGTATAAGTGCTGCAGGGAGGGGAGGGTAGTTCCAGTGGTACGTTCAGCTGAAGGCACCACCCTCTGCAGGGCCCGCCTGTCCTGAGCAGTACAGTTCCCAAAGCAGGCAGTGATGTTGCCTGTCAGGATGCTCTCCACCGCGCGTCCTCGATTGTAATCCTCTCCTAAAGTCCACAATCAGCTCCTTAGTTTTGCTGACGTTCAGGTGGAGGCTGTTGTCCTGGCACCAGAGTGACAGGTCAGCCACCTCCTCGCGGTAGGCCTTCTCATCGCCGTCAGTGATCAGGCCCACGACAACGGTGTCGTCATCAAACTTGATGATGGTGTTGGAGCTGGACCTGGCCACACAGTCATGTGTGTACAGGGAGCGGGGGAGGGAGGCCCAGGTATAATCCTTAATCAGCCTCGAAACATTCATGACCACCGAGGTGAGGGCCACCGGACGGTAGTCACTCAGGCGGCAGGAGAGGCGATCTTAGGGACAAGAACGACGGTGGAGATTTTGCCGCAGGCATCAATACACAGGGTCCAATCAACATGCACTACACTCTTCTGTCGTTCAGTTTAAATAAACTTGAAGAACGATAAGAATTAAGAATAAAGAATTACGATCTTTCCTGGATGACCAGTGCGGACACAAAATAAAAAGTTGGTCCCTCCAATGTTTCTAAGATCTTCCTGCAGTGGGAAAATGTCTTATTTTTAAAGATTATGGTTTCGTAAAACGGGTTTTGTAAAACGTAGCACGAGTTACAGTTTTCCAAGTTTCCTTTAAACGCAGGCACGGCTCAAGCTGTCTGTCTAGATTTCGTACTCGTGAGGGGCTGGAGGGGAATGAGTTACCAAAGACAAAGCTCTGACTTACATAAATTGTAAGTCCATTTTTTCCAAGTAAAAAATGATGGGGATGGTAGCTCAGGAGGTAGAGCTGGTGGTCTAGTGATCTAAAGGTTGCTGGTTGGATCCCAGGCTCCTCCTGCTAGCATGCTGTAGTGTCCTTGAGCAAGACACTTAACCCCTCATTGCTCCTGATGGCTGCGTCCGTCGGTGATTGAACAATTGTAAGTCGCTTTGGATAAAAGCGTCTGATAAATGTAATGTAATAAATTCAGAAGATGATGATGTCACACGCGGCCCGCTCCTGAAACAAATGAAATTACAGTTAATTAACTCACAATTTCTTACTAATTTCTGCTCCAAATGTAGATCGATACTTATCAAATCCGAACCACAAGATGTTTGAAATATATCGGTTCTAACGAGACTTCAACCATGTCTGTGCATGCTATTATTATTATTATTTTTTCTTATTATTATTTTAATATTTTAATAACGATTATAAGCATTTTCGCAACAGTTCTAATTAGTAGTATTATAATAGTAGAATTAATAATACAACAGTATAATAATAATAACAAATAAAGATATAAAGAAAAAGAAAAACATTATAACAATAATAAAATAATAAAGTCATACAAATATTAATAAAATAATAATAATAATAATAATCATAATAATAATAATAATAATAATAATAATAACAATCATAATAATAATCATAATAATAATAATAATAATAATAATCATAATAATTCTCGGTATACTGCACTAAATGGCAGTGAAGACCACAACATTCAGATAAGTTTGCCAAGGCGGCCAGGACGCACCAAAACCTGTCAACACTAACACAAGAACCGTTTCCAATAAGTCACGTGGTTTCTGGCAAAACAACGGAACTACCCGCGGCCTCAGGTGGCGCTGCTTCTCCACCCTCCACCACCACCACCTATCTTTCACTAGAACAACGTCTATAGAACCACGTCTAAAGAACCTCGTCTATTTCACTAGAACCACGTCTATTTCACTAGAACCACGTCTATTTCACCTCTTGTGTTCTGCTCATGTTTGAAGGCCTTTCACATGAACTGTGTGCAGAGCCATCTCCCCAAAAGCCCAACAGCGGTCAGCACGTCACATGAGCAGTTGTTACCAAACGCCCCAAAGGAAAGTGCAAGAAGGTGCCTGGCTGCTTTCCAGCTTGGCAGCATCGAGTGGCAGCGAGTTATTCAATAACACTGCACACACACACACACACACACACACACACACACACACACACACACACACACCACACACACACACACACACACACACACACACACACACACACACACACACACACACTGCTGTAGGGGAGGTGAAGAGGTGAATCTTGGGAAGGAGAACGAAAGTATTGGCTGTAACCATAGCGACCGGACCCTAACACACTCGTCACTCGACACCTGATGGCCGTGCTTTTCTGCCGTCGCAGCATGTCCGAATCCACCGTCCGCCATCTTGTGCTGCACCGTGAAGCTCTCAGCGTAAAGTGGGCGGCGGCACCAGCATCTGCGTTTCCTCTTTCTCTTGTGCCTCCTCCAGGATGCAGGCTGACACAGTAACAACACTCGGCTCAGCTGCTCAGACGACATCGTGCCTTTCCAAACACGTTCCCAAAGGGTGCGGAGAAAGACTCTGTCCTATGACGCAAATGACTTATAATGTCGCTTAAACGGGGAACAAAGCACCAAGACATGTTTTGATGAATCCCCCATTAGGTAGATTGGTAGACATCACAACATGGCGGCCAATGTCTCCTCGACTGCCTCTCAAGGTCGACAGGGGGTGTTGGTGTTTTGACAGTGTTGCTTCAGATAGCGTGATAGTGCCTTTGGTATGATCCGGGCAGGGTTCCAGGAGGCATCGCCCAAACAACACACCTGGGACTTTCCAGGGCGGGTTATCGTTCATGGGACAACAACAAAAAGCCAACCCCCATGGAGTACGAGCGGCAGAATGTATTCAAGTGACTTGTACAACGCACAGAAATTAGAATTCCTGTAGAGTTTGTGTGTACACATTCAATATGAATAGTACTACAGCGGATTCAATGTACATAAACGTACTCCTTCACAAACCTTTTTTAATATATAAAGAAATGTAGAATAAAAATAATTTTAAAAACTGTCAAATATTACTTGTGTTACTTTATGATGTAACCAGTTATTACCATGAATATAACTTCCAAAAATGAAAAGAATCCAAACTTTCTGCCTCACGTGCTCCCTTGAACACCCTCTGCATTCTATGTTTTTCCCCTTTCTTACTCTTTTATTGTAATTGTTATTATTGTTTTATTGTCACTCTCGACCTCGGATAATTTATGGTAAATTGCCGGTACAGCTGTGAATGGAGGTGTGTGGGAATGGAAGCAGTAACATTGCCGTATGGCATATACGGAACTCCTTCATAAAGGAGATCAATGTGAAAATGTACACCTACTGCACTGCCTTCGCCGGATGTTTTTTATGCAGCAATGTTACCGATTCCTTGTGGGGCATTTTAGGGTTTAGGTGCCGCGTGGACCTTGTGCACTAGGAACCGTAGGGTGAATGGCCCAAGCAAGCCCCGGCTGCCATGTTTATGGAACGGGGTTTCCAGAAAAAGTCCTGAGAATGTAAAAGTGACAACAAAACAAAGGATGCATTCATGAGATATCTGCAGAGTAAGGAGTCGGAATCGGCAACAGAAAATATATTAACCTTTTATTTTGTGGTTTTTTTCTGTGCTATGGGTCTACAGTACATGTAGAACAATAAAAAAACATTTTTCTAATTGAGTAGAGCCAGGCCCACACGACAAGACTTCAAATCTTAACAGATGTGAGATGTGAGATGTGAGAGACCCCAGACTGATGACATATCACTACACATTTAACAGTTTTGTTGCTAGTGTGTGGGGAGCAACAGATTCTGTTCATGAACAACACAATCTCCTAATCTCGCAAAGATGCACGAGATGGACTTTGCTCCTGATTTTCAGAAGGAAGGGGAATGGAGGCTTTATTGACTTTATTTGATAACAATTAAGAATTTATACGATAGCATATCACTCAACTGTAAATCTAGTATTTACTTTTCGCCTTAAATATATTGTCTGTCTGTCTGTCTGTCTGTCTGTATGTCTGTCTACCCTTTAGTCCTTCATTTGTGCACTCCAAACGTATGCATCTTTAAGGAAATAATTATTTATTAATACAAAAAACGATTTAATAATATAACTATTATATATGATTGATATATATATATATATATATATATATATATATATATATATATATATAATGTGCACAAGGTACACATAACATATATAACATAAAAAATACATGTTTCCATAACAACATCAGGTTCTGAAACTTTTTTAGTCTATATTTACATTAGAAAATCCATCAGCTGAAACTTGCTATTCATGATTTTGGATCCTGTAGCAGGTGCTTATCATAATATTTCCTTGTTGTGTCAAAAAAAGAAAAACAAGTTTTACAAACTATAAGACTGAGCAAACAATGTTCAGTATTTACAGGACACTGCAGTCGCAGAGTCGGTGTGGAATGCACGGCATGACTCCACCACGATGACAGATCATCGCTGTGCGCTTCACTCGGCAAAGAGCTTCTCCCTCAGTTTGTAGTAAGTCCTTTTCAGTTCCATCAGCTCGGCGTCAGTCCCTTGTTCCTGAACCTTCCCCCCTCCAATCACAACCATGTGATCCGCCCTCTCCACGGTCTTCAGCCTATGAGCGATGACCAGCAGGGTCTGGTCGGGATCGGTGGTCAGGGCCTGCTGGACCTACACCAAGGAGAGAATATTATTTACCATGATCGCACAAGCCTAGCAACTACCCCGGACCACCCTGGACCACCATGGTCAACCCTGGACCACCATGGTCAACTCTGGACCACCATGGTCAACCGTGGACTACCATGGTCAACCCTGGACCACCATGGTCAACCCTGGACCACCATGGTCAACCCTGGACCACCATGGACTACAGTGAACCAATGTTTGTACCTTGTTCTCGCTGTCGGTGTCCAGTGAGCTGGTGATCTCGTCCAGAATGAAGACTTTAGGTTTTCTGACCAGGGCTCTGGCTATGGCTATCCGCTGCTTCTCACTGTTGGCCAGCTGACCTCCACCCTCCCCCACCTCTAAAGGATGGATGATACAGAACCATAAGTCACACACAGAGGGTGGCGGCACTCTAGGCCTGGACAATATTCATCTTAAAGTATAAATAATAGTATATAATACTGCTTATACTTCATCATGTATTCAAAATCCAGTGTTAAAGAGCAATTACAATATAGTTTCATTTTCAATATCAGACCAAATCATTCCAGAGGTAAGTAGTGGTTTGACCTTCTCCATCTCTAAAAGCTTGAGTAAGTTAAATGAACCCCCCCACCCCGAAAATTTTGGAAATGTTAATTTTTATTTGCATATGTGCCCCCAATTTTCAGTGGTGAAAAAAGTATTAATATCTTACACTCAAATATAAGTATAAAAACTCAACGGAAACAATACTCTGGCAAAAATCCCTGTTAAACATTTTGCTCAAGTAAAAGTATTTAAAGTACTTGATACTAAATGACCCAGGTAACAGAAGTTTAAAGTACTATTTAACAACGTACACACACAATCCATCCTTGATGTGTTCACCTCTATTAATTGCGCTAAAGGTGATGATGTCCAATCAGTAAGACAAAGGACAATTAAGTGGTTTAAACACATACAGTGTGTTTAAAGGTGCAGTCATATTGTCTACCTGTGTTGTAGCCGCTCTCCAATTGGCTGATGAAGTCGTGGGCGTTGGCTCGGCGTGCCGCTTCCTGGATATCCTCCAAAGAGCATCCAGCGAGGCCGTAGGCTATGTTGTCTCTGACAGAGCCAGAGAACAGGACGGGCTCCTGGCTCACCAGGGCTATCTGTCAAAGCAGCAAGCAGCATCAATCAATCAGTGTCGGGGAAGTTAGTTCCACTCTGTTCCACCGTGCCGTTACACATCTTCCACCGTCGACGCTTCATTCAAACTTTTGATGAGAGCGGCGCTAAAATGTCAACACTAATGCGAGGGTTGAACCCATAAGATTTTGCACCAAATTCACTTCATTTGACTTCAACTGGTAATTCAGTCTGCCAGGAAAAAAAATCATTTCAAACTTAAAACTCCGCTTCCAGTCGTGAATGACTACATCAACCTTTCAGTCACATAGAACACCACCTTCATCTGGAATCCAGTGTGACCAAAGGTGACCAAAGCGTTGCTGCGATACTAAAACATTGTCTTTTACATTTGTTCATCCTGCGCTTGAACCCACATTGGGTTTGACGCCCGCGGCAGAAACCTCCTTCTTTGGCTCGGGTCCCAACCTTCCTGTGGAGGAAGCGGTGCTCGTAGGAGTTCAGCGGCTGTCCGTCCAGCAGGATCTCCCCGCGCTGCGGCTCGTAGAACCTCTCCAGCAGGCGGGCGCAGGTGCTCTTACCCTCTCCGGACGGTCCCACCAGGGCCGTCATCTTCCCTGGCCTCAGCTCCAAACTCAAGTCCTGACACAAGGAAACGTTCATTTTGAATGCGAGAGCCTGAATGATCTTAGGTTTCTGATTCTAAGGAACAAAGCAAAGGCGGCTGTTTGACTTTAACGGGGTTGAAACCCCACCTGCTCCCAACTTTACATACATATACCCGTCAGGTCCCGCCGTCATTCGGGCGTCTTAGCTTTCGGCACCCGCCACCTCCCCAGTCTCCACCTCTCCCTCCCTCTCTCCTTTGTTCCCTTCCCTTAGGAACCACCAGGAGATCCCAAGGCGCGGCTTTGCTCCCGCCGCCCTGAAGACTCTTTTCCCCGTCCCGAGTCATGGCTCCCCAGTCTCTAAACCTTACACTCTCCTTTGTTCTGTGTTCCTACACAAGTCAGAGCTGACACGTACACGGATGCTCCGCCGGAGACCCACCTGCAGCACCGCTCTGTCGGGGTGCGAGGGCTAGGAGAAGGTGAGGCCCCGGAAACAGCACACGTCCCGCCAGGCGGTCGGGGGACAGGGTGCCCCGGGCGCCCAGCCGGGGCTCTCGGTCCAGGTACTCAAACACCTTCCCTGCAGCGCCCACCGAGTTCAGCATGTCACCAAAGATGTAGATCAGTGTCTGGAGAGGAAGCCAGAGGCCGCTTGATCAACTGTGAACATCAATAGTGATAATAATAATGATAAGAACCTTCAACAATGTTCAAACCAGTGATTCCCAACCTTTTTCATTTGAAGGACACTCAATATGACACCTATTAGGCCACGGACCCCATTTGATAAGATTTAGTCTCTGGGGCCTCAAGCTGAGAAGATTTTATATATGATTTAATGTCTCCACTCTAGTCTGGTGATGTTGAACTATTAATCATTCTGCTGGAGATCCCCTGGGAGCTCTTGAAGGACACCTGTTGAGAATCACTGGTTTAACATATATATATATATATATATATATATATATATATATATATATATATATATATATATATATATATATATATATATATACAGTATATACTGTATATATATATACAGTATATACTGTATGTGTTCCATATATATAGCAGCTAGCTAACCCAGATTTTGTCCCCCAGGTTGGTCTGGTAGAGTATGAAGGACAACAAGCTTCCAGTCGTCATCTGACCCCTTTGGATGAACAACCGGCCATAGTGCAGCACAGCCACCTGCATACACAGCTCAGACAGCTACACACACACACACACACACACACACACACACACACACACACACACACACACAGATTAAGAAAAACAAACAACAACTCATCTCGGTCACAGTAAAGACAGTAATACAATCTCCTCATCATGGAAAAACAAAACTAAACAGCAGCAAAGTTCTCACCCTCCGTGCGAGCAGGTAGACGGCTCTGACGGTGTCGCGCTCGGCCTTCAGGCTGTGCGTGTCCGTCAGCCGGTTGCCATAGCAACGGGCTTCGAAAGCTCCGTACCACCCTGATGCCAGACACCGTCTCATTGGCGGCGTCGTTGGCCCGCGCCTTGGAGTCATGCACGGCCGTGGACGGTCTCTGGAAGTAGTTGCGTGATTGATACTTAAGTTTATCTTTTTTTTTATAGTAGTAACTTATGAATTCATTTAGTTAAAAAATCCCTAAATCCCTCGTGAATATAGTATATGTACTGTTATTTCACAGTAAGGGGGCAAGGCTGGTATATATAGTGTATATAGTGTATATAGTATGTATAGTGTATATATTATATATAGTGTTATTTCATGTTAAGGGGGCGTGGCTGGTATATATAGTGTATATAGTGTATATAGTATGTATAGTGTATATAGTATATAAAGTGTTATTTCCCGGTAAGGGGGCATTGCTGGTATATATAATGTATATAGTGTATATAGTATGTATAGTGTGTATATTATATATAGTTATATTTCACGGTAAGGGGGCATTGCTGGTATATATAATGTATATAGTGTATATAGTATGTATAGTGTATATATTATATATAGTTATATTTCACGGTAAGGGGGCGTGGCGATTGCGAACGCTTGTGTAGTGAATACTAACTGCGGGAATGAGACTGAGAACGGCGATGAGAGGATATCTATATAGTATATATAGTATATATAGTGTATTTAGTGTATACAGTGTATATAGTATATATAGTATATATAGTGTGTATAGTGAATATAGTGTATACAGTGTATACAGTATATATAGTATATATAGTGTGTATAGTATATAGTATATATAGTATATATAGCATATATGGCGCCTATAGTGTATACAGTGTATACAGTATATATAGTATATATAGTGTATATAGTATATAGTATATATAGTATATATAGTATATATAGCATATATAGCGCATATAGTGTATACAGTGTATATAGTGTATATAGTATATAGTATATATAGTATATATAGCATATATAGCGCATATAGTGTATACAGTGTATATAGTGTATATAGTATATGAAGGGTGATGAGATGAGATGCTTGGTATTGTATTATGGTGCAATACCGAGTGGTCAGGGAGCTGGTCGTAAGTCGAACGGACGTTAACAAGGTAGGTCGTTAAGTGAGGAGTATCTGTACCGACAGGGAAGGTGGACCCCACCCCCAACTATGAATAAAGCGTGTAGAGAAGCACATACACAATGCAAACGCACTGAATGACTGTTCCCTATAAAGTTCCAGCAAAATAAAGCATCAAACATATATTTTTTAACTAAATAATATCGCGGAATTACCACTTGAACAAAGCGCGTCCACATACTTACACGGCACGGAGAGCGAGAGGAAGACGAAGGCCCCGAGTAGGTACAAAAAGTCGGGCTTGTACAAGCGGAGGACCCTGACAAACAGCACCATCGCCTTCTGGTTCCTCTCCTCCCCGGTGGCTCCGTCCTCTCGGCCCAGACGCTGCGCCGCCGGTCAGCCAAGCGCGCCGGCCCCCGCACACCGAGCGCCCGTTTCCCGGCTCGTCACCGCCGCCGCGCAGCAGCCGGTGCCCGGTCTCATGCACCGGGACGAGGAGGGCGTGAGCCGCCGGGAAGCGCAGCAGCGCCGGCCGGGGACGATCCCACGCCAGCCGAGCGACGGAGAGCAGCGACGCGCACCGGAGACACGCACCGAGCCAGAGGAGCGCCACGCCGCGCGGCACAGGGACACGTCCACGCAGAGCGCCGCGGCCGAAGCAGCTGTTTTACACATGAATGATGTTGTGGATGTGGACATTTCTCCGAAGGGACGGATGATGCGGTCGCCGGGTTCTTCTCCTCTTCGTATGAAGGCCTTTTACTTTCAGTTTCATCCTCAGCCTCCCCGAGTGTCCCCGCAACGAGCAAGTTAAAAGGGTAAATACCTCACCTCACATATCTCAAACCACAGGCTTGAATATTTGGGAAGCTCTGGGAAGGCTCACATCACGCCTCTGACCCGCTCACATTGAAGAAGGGTTCAGCCAAGGAGCCAAATCACGGCGAAAGCGCTGCGGTCCGAGCCCGGCTTAAAACAAGGCTCGGGGCCGAAGGGGAGGGGTTTGGGCCGCGGGGGGCGGGGCCCCTCACCCGTGCTCCTTTCTTCCCGTCCCAGCCAGCTGTGATGAAGCCGGCCTGGAGCTCCTCCTTGTTTCCGTAGCACAGCTCCATCACCGGCGGAGGGCTCTCCATCTGGACGCTACGGGTTTGGGCAAGAAGGGAAGATAAAGGGAAGATGAGAGGGAAGGTGAGATGGGCCCAGAAAGAGGGAGAGTGGAGGGGGAGGAACAACATGTACGTAAATGAGAGGAGAAGAGACGTAGAAAGACGGTAAGAAAACATAATGCACGTGTGAGCGAAACAAACTCTGCTGCTGTTACTTCTTCCTGTTAAAGGCTGATGACTGCAATGTCAGCTCCACCTCCACTGACAAGTGTAGTTGTTGTGAGTCGCCTTGGATTACAGCGACCGCCACTTGAAAATGTCAATGTACCGCACTGCAACATAATTACTGTTACATATGAATGAGCATGCAAGTGTGTGTCTGCGTGCACATGAGTGTGTGTGTGTGTCAGCTGGACATGCATGCAGATTTACAGTGGAGCATTTATACCCATGTACATGCACCCAAATGATTATACCTGAACAGAGAGAGGGGGGGGGAGAGAGGGAGAGAGAGAGAGAGAGAGAGCGCTCAGGGTGGCTTCAGGTGACAATGGCTCAGTACAACGTCCTGGAGACCCCGAGGCCGGGATTTAATTTCGACAACAGATGCAGGTTTGATTTCTCGGTGTTTCTTTCCGGTTCTGACTTTGTGTAAAAGACAAATGAATAAAGCAAAAAGTTGAAGCAGGAAGTCCAGTAACACAGCAACTCAATGGAGATGGAAAGTGAAAGCAGATCCTTGTTTTGGAAAGAGACTGAACCACGTACAAAGCTGAGCAAAGAGAAGCTGAAATGTTTGTTATTTGTGGTCATAGGGTCAGTTGTTGCCATGCACTTCTTACTTTCCATGTTTCCATCCTCTATCCACCCCCACCCCCACCCCCACCCAACCACCTTTTGCTGCAGAAATGCTGTTTTGGAGGATTTGCTTGAGGGGGGGACACCCAGACCTTTAAAGACAGGCACCACCCAGCAGGAGTGGTGTTCAAGGTAAGTATTAGTAGTATTAGTACTAGTGATAATAATAATAAATACAGCCGCAGGCAGCGATACACAGGGTGGGGTTTCGTCGTGTCAGGTAGGTATTACAGTTTTCCGGGTTCTCTGAAACGCAGCAGGATTTTCCGAGTTCCCGTCAACGCTGCATCGCCCCCCCGGTCTGTCGTCTCCTAGTTGCTCGTCTCGTGGAGCAACCACTATGATGTCCACACAGAGCAACCCTCCCAATGTGCATGAGCACCCAGAGAGGGAAACCAGACTTATATAACATGGTTCATGACGTCACAAAGCGCCTCGCTTCACTAAGTAATCAAACTATGCCAGAATTCTTCAACTTCTGGTCAATTTGCAACGGTTTTTCACTAATTCCTGCTACAAATGTAGATTGATGTGGATAAAACCTGCAGCACAAGATGTCTGAAACACCCCGGTTCTAACGTGGGATCAGTGATTGTCGTGTTCTAGACACTTTTTTCAAAACACAGAGAAGATTAAAAAAAAAAATTAATTCCCAGCGAATTTTCGGGTGTTTTGTAAAACGCAGCACGAGTTACAGTTTTTCCAAGTTTCCATTAAATGCAGCATCGGCTCAAGTCGTCTGTCTACGTGTCGCAAGTGGCTGCATGGGAACGAGTCCGAGAGACGACGCTCGGACTTCTACAACTTAGGATGATGACGTCACAAAGCGCCCGCCCCCTACTAATCAAGTCCTCTCAACACTCTTCTACTTCCGGTAAAATAACCAATGTTTTCCACTAATTTCACCAGCGACACCTCAACCTTGTGCGTGCGTACTGCGATTGTTGTGTTCCAGATACTTTTAGCCCGAAAAACACAAAGTAAGAAGAAAATTCCCAACAATAACAATAGGAATGGGCTGGACCCCTGATAATAATAATAATACTACTACTAATAATACTACTACTACTACTACTACTACTACTACTAATAATAATAATAATAATATGAATCACAATAATAATAATAATAATAATAATAAAAAAATAATAATAGTATCAATAATAATAATAATAACAACAACAACAATAATTATAATAGCAATAATAATAATAATAATAATAATAATAATATAAATAATAATAATAATAATAATAATAATAGAAATAATAATAATAATAATAATAATAATAATAATAATAATAATAATAATAATAATAACTTCCTCCCAAAGTGCTCTACATTCATAGAAGGCAAAGAAAATATTTTCCTCAATTTCAGTTGTGGGTCATCAGTTTAGGAGGTGGCGTTAAAGGAGTCACAGCCGTTCACAATCTAGATGCTGTGCATGAGGTCACGTCCCTGTTTTGTGCCACGTCGTGACGTCAACGGACAAATTATATATTTTGGCTTCGGTTTGTTCTTCGCCCAAATCATGTTTTCTCTGACGTGCGTGAGAAGACACGGATGCAGATCCATCCCCGCCCAAGAAAAGTCATAGAAGCATGTACGGAGCATGAAACGGCGAAAGGTTCGATTCCCAAGAGCGGTGGGGACTGGACTGAACACTGTTCTGGTTGTTGTTTTGAAACATGCAGCATCTTGAGGATGATGATGCTGCTGCTTTCAGGAACACAGAGCAGGAGTTTGCTCCGTTTCTAATGAATACGTCCGTAAAGGAAGGATTTGAACACTGCTGAGACAGACGGGGAGGACACGGCACAAAAGGGTGAAAAGCCATCGCACTGTTTGTTTCGGGAGATTCATTTCATGGACAGGAAGTGCTGCGGGGTTTGGGTGGAGCAGATGTTTGTTTCCACCTCAGCTGCGTTGGAGCTCTGGTGCTGAGGCTCCGTGGTGTGTGTTGCTCCAGAGCGGCGTGGTGCTGGGAGCGGACACCAGAGCCACATCCAGTGAGGTGGTCGCCAACAAGACCTGCACCAACATCCACCACATCACCCCCAATATATAGTGAGTGCAGAGAGAAACCTTCCTCCTCCTCCTCCTCCTCATCTTCCTCCTCTTCCTCCTCTTCCTCCTCCTCCTCCTCCTCCTCCTCCTCCTCCTCTTTCTCATCTTCCTCACCATTCTCCACTTCCTACAGTACCCATCCTCCTCTTCCTCCCCTCCATCCTCTTCCTCCTCTTCCTCCCCTTCCTCCTCCTCCTCTTCCTCCTCTTCCTCCTCTTACTCCTCTTCCTCCCCTTCCTCCTCTTTCTCATCTTCCTCACCATTCTCCACTTCCTACAGTACCCATCCTCCTCTTCCTCCTCTTACTCCACTCCATCCTCTTCCTCCTCTTCCTCCCCTCCCTCCTCTTCCTCCTCTTCCTCCCCTCCCTCCTCTTCCTCATCTTCCTCCACTTACTCCTCTTACTCCTCTTCCTCCCCCCCCCTTTCTCCACTCCCTCCCCCTTCCTCATCTTCATGTTCTTCCTCCTCTTCCTTACCCCCTCTTCCTCCACTTCCTCCTCTTCCTCCCCTTCCTCTTTTTCCTCCCCTTCCTCCCCTTCCTCCTCTTCCTCCTCTTCCTCCTCTCCCCCCCTTCCTCCCCTTCCTCTTCTTCCTCTTCTTCCTCCTCTCACTCCTCTTCCTCCCCTTCCTCTTCTTCCTCCCCTTCCTCCTCTTCCTCCCCTTCCTCCCCTTCCTCCTCTTCCTCCTCTTCCTCCTCTTCCTCCTCCTCCTCCTCTTCCTCCTCTTCCTCCATTCCTTCCCCTCCCTCCTCTTCCTCCTCTTCCTCCCCTCCCTCCTCTTCCTCATCTTCCTCCACTTAATCCTCTTCCTCTTCTTCCTCCCCCCCCTTTCTCCACTCCCTCCCCCTCCTCATCTTCATGTTCTTCCTCCTCATCCTTACCCCCTCTTCCTCCACTTCCTCCTCTTCCTCCCCTTCCTCTTTTTCCTCCCCTTCCTCCCCTTCCTCCTCTTCCTCCTCTTCCTCCTCTCCCCCCCTTCCTCCCCTTCCTCTTCTTCCTCTTCTTCCTCCTCTCACTCCTCTTCCTCCCCTTCCTCTTCTTCCTCCCCTTCCTCCTCTTCCTCCCCTTCCTCCCCTTCCTCCTCTTCCTCCTCTTCCTCCTCTTCCTCCCCCTCCTCCTCTTCCTCCTCTTCCTCCATTCCTTCCCCTCCCTCCTCTTCCTCCTCTTCCTCCCCTCCCTCCTCTTCCTCATCTTCCTCCACTTAATCCTCTTCCTCTTCTTCCTCCCCTCCCTCCCCCCTTCCTCCTCTCGCTCCTCCTTCCTCATCTTCATGTTCTTCCTCCTCTTCCTCCCCTTCCTCTTCTTCCTCCCCTTCCTCCTCTTCCTCCCCTTCCTCCCCTTCCTCCTCCTCCTCCTCCTCTTCCTCCTCTTCCTCCCCTCCCTCCTCTTCCTCATCTTCCTCCACTTAATCCTCTTCCTCTTCTTCCTCCCCTTATTCCTCTTCCTCCCCTCCCTCCCCCCCTTCCTCCTCTCCCTCCCCCTTCCTCCTCTTCCTCCCCTTCCTCCCCTTCCTCCTATTCCCCCTCTTCCTCCTCTTCCTCCCCTTCCTCTTTTTCCTCCTATTCCCCCTCTTCCTCCCCTTCCTCCCCTTTCTCCTCCTCCTCCTCTTCCTCCTCTTCCTCCCCCTTCCTCCTCTTCCTCCCCTTCCTCCCCTTTCTCTTCTTCCTCCCCTTCCTCCTCTTCCTCCCCTTCCTCCTCTTCCTCCTCTTCCTCCTCCTCCTCCTCCTCTTCCTCCTCTTCCTCCTCCTCTTCCTCCTCCTCTTCCTCCTCTTCCTCCTCTTCCTCCCCCTCCTCCCCCTCCTCCTCTTCCTCCTCTTCCTCCTCTTCCTCCCCTTCCTCCTCTTCCTCATCTTCCTCCTCTTCCTCCATTCCCTCCCCTCCCTCCTCTTCCTCCCCTCCCTCCTCTTCCTCATCTTCCTCCACTTACTCCTCTTCTTCCTCCCCTTCCTCCCCTTCCTCCTCTTTCTTATCTTCCTCACCATTCTCCACTTCCTACAGTACCCATCCTCCTCTTCCTCCCCTCCATCCTCTTCCTCCTCTTCCTCCCCTTCCTCCTCTTCCTCCTCTTCCTCCATTCCCTCCCCACCCTCCTCTTCCTCCTCTTCCTCCCCTCCCTCCTCTTCCTCATCTTCCTCCACTTACTCATCTTCCTCTTCTTCCTCCCCTTCCTCTTCTTCCTTTTCTTCCTCCTCTCACTCCTCTCACTCCTCTTCCTCCCCTTCCTCCCCTTCCACCCCTTCCTCCTCTTCCTCCCCTTCCTCCTCTTCCTCCTCTTCCTCCTCTTCCTCCAGGCCCACACCTTTCTCGTTCTTTCCTTCCACCAGAGCTTTACTCTTTTCTTTTGTGCGCCCTCCTCCCTTTCCATCTTAATTCCACAGACGTTATTGGCCCCAAAGAGTCAAGGAGTCCATACAATCTGTAAAAGGCTTCAAGTCAAAAGGAGCAACTCCAGACCATCCAATCAAACTGAACAGAACAAACACTGATTCAAACGTCAATGTGAAATGAACCAATCAGAGACGTTGTCTGTGGAGCATGTCTGACTTCTCTCTGTGGGTTGCAGAACTGAGATGTTGTCTTTGCCTTCCCCTCTGTCTGTCTGTCTGTCTGTCTGTCTGTCAGTCTGTCTGTCTGTCTGTCTGCCTCTGTCTGTCTGCCTCTGCCTGTCTGTCTGTCTGTCTGTCTGCCTCTGTCTGTCTGTCTGTCTGCCTCTGTCTGTCTGTCTGTCTGTCTGTCTGTCTCTATCTGCTGTGGAGCAGGTACTGCAGCACGCTCCAGAAGACCACAGACCTTCTCTCCTTCAATCTCTCCATCTTCTCCCTGAACAGCGGCAGGAAGCCCCGCGTGCTCATGGCCGTCAACATTCTACAGGACATGCTCTACAGGTGTGTGTGTGTGTGTGTGTGTGTGTGTGTGTGTGTGTGTGTGTGTGTGTGTGTGTGTGTGTGTGTGTGTGTGTGTGTGTGTGCATAGATGATACCAGATTCTTGGTAAATATGGGTGGGTGCCAGTGGGTTTGAACCTGTACTATTTGTAGGAAACGTAGTAATTATGAAAGTTTTTTTTAATGGTTAAAACTTGTTCAAAACAAATATTCTTGCCACTCACTTGGATTGAAGCACCATAGTATATGGAAGCATTTGAAGTGTGGCTCCTGATGCTGCTTGTTGGTGTGAATAACATCATGTCATGTAGTGCACCGTCAGGTACAGAGGCCAGATAGGGGCTCACCTCATCCTGGGAGGGGTGGACTGCACTGGACACCACCTGTACACAGTGCGGCAGTATGAGCAAGGTGCCCTACCTCACAATGGCTCACTCATTTTGCATCGTCAGTCCATTTAGCACATTTTAGGGTAAAAGGAATGGGTTTCCCCGTCACAGACTATTGCAAGTTATTTTTCAGCTCGCATTGATGAAATAAGTCTTTTTTTTTTTTCGAAACATTCGTAAAACATAGATATAGATAGATGGATAGATAGATAGATAGATAGATAGATAGATAGATAGATAGATAGATAGATAGACAGACAGACAGACAGACAGACAGACAGACAGACAGACAGACAGACAGACAGATCATGTTTGTGTTTTCACGCTGAACACGGTGTTGTGCAGGTTCTGGTGACTCGGCGGCTCTGGGGATTGTGGAGGACAGATTCAAAGCTAACATGGAGGTACAGAGTGGTGCACACGTCCATTGGAGGCTGTCATTATAATTATAAATTAACATCATTTATAATACCTGTCTGTCTGTCTGTCTGTCTGTCTGTCTATCTATCCACCCGCCTCCCCCCCTCCTCTTTGGTTTTCCCAGCTGGTGGAGGCCCAGTTCTTGGTGCGTGACTCCGTCCATGCAGGCATCATGAGTGACTTGGGTTCGGGAAACAACATTGACATGTGTGTGATCACGGCGCAGGGGGTGGAGTACATCCGCCCGTACCAGGAGTCCGAGTACAGCGACCAGAGGTGACGCTCCTTGGCTTTAACCACACTCCAAGAGAGGCCACTGGCTCCAGCAAGTGCAAACATTTTTTGCCGCCTGTTCACATCTACTTACCATGTGACCCATGGCAGATTCTGCCGTTTAAAGCCGTAACAAAAACACCTAAAATCAACCCTGGTCCTGGCCAAGTCAAACAATAAATCTATTTCAGATTTTTTTTGATCACACCAAAATGTATCAATCACACTCCTTTGGCTTGAGCCTTCGTCCTCCATCACTTGACCTTTGAACCATAGCAAATAAAGTTCAGTTTGAACTGTCGCCACCTGTCACTGCACACCTGTCACCAGGCAGTAATCTCACCACCTGTCTCCACCTTGTTCATCCTCTTGTCGCAGCACGTGTGGCAGCACGTGTGGCAGCACGTCCTTTCCACGTCCCTGCCTGTTTCCCTGTGTGTGCGCCCTGAACTCTGAGTTCCTGTTTCTCTGCCGGCTCCTCTGCTCCTGGTCCCTGATTCTGGTTTCCCTGCCTGGTCGTGAGTCCCTGTCTTTCCAGTCACGAGTCCCTGCCGGTCCTGATTCCCTGTGTCTTCTCAATAAACCCCGTCAATACTCCCTAAACCCTGTGTCTTGCAGTTGGGTTCCTCCTCTTGACCACCTCTTAACAAACTCAGATGAAACGTCGTTGTGCGTCCTGTGGAGCAACTTGTGGGGAATTCTCCTCAAGATGCTTTAAAAGCCTTTCTGCAAATTGTTTGTGGTCAGAGTATCTGTTATTTCTCCCCAACTCTCTGGCAGGCGGAGGAAATACAAGCACCACCCGGGCACAACAGGCGTTTTGGAGGAGGAAGTCGTCCCCCCTGAAGCTTGAGGTTGTGGAGGAGACGGTGCAGCGGATGGATACGCTCTGAGCCGCACGGCACTGCGGGGAAAGCAACACATTTAGCTGAGAAAAGGAGAAGAGGAAGCGTCCATATGAGCTTTTTTATTATTATCACTGTTATTATTATTTTCCTCATTCATTTTTTGAAGACATTGCAAAGATGTTTTTACGATGTAAATCACATTTCTATTAGATGTTGAATGTGGACATTCAGTGTTGAACATGTGACTTCATATAAATAAACTGTTCAAGTATTGTTTCAAATATTTTTTGCGTCCAACACTGTGTTTAAAACATCCTGCACGCCTTCATTGGAAAACAAGAATAGTCGCTTGATATAATAAATATAATGAACGAAACAATATGACTGAATTATTAGTGTTTTTACAACGTCATGTAAACAGTAAACATCACGCACTGATGGTGACAACCATATCCAAACAATACAACACCAATTGAATTAAACACTGAATAAATAACTTACTTTTTTTTTAATACACACAAAATAAAAAATGGCAAAAAAGTAAAGGAGTAAAGGAAACGTCTACCTAGACACTGATGACGACACAGTGCTTTAAACCTCCTATTGGTTAATACTGTTAAAGCCGCACCTTTCATACGCAACACGTCACTAACACCAGGCAACCACACAGTAATAAAACATGAATATTATTATAAAAAGCACACAAGCTGAATTCATTTGGTGAAAATAAGTATATATTATATTGATTTTCAGTTTTGGATCATCAATTTAAACCTCAATGGTGAATATGTTTATTTTATTGGCGATGTTTTCGGGTTTTAATATATGAAAATAAAAAAACAACTAATAATAATAATAATAATAATAATAAAAGTGTCTTATGCCATCTAATTCTAAGTAAATTGTCAATATAAATCCGTGATCAGATTACTTTCACTTTCGATTTCTTGGGTGAAATTTGGGACGTTTGGTTGCCAGGCAGTGTTTTCTGTCATATCTTTGTATTTCATTGTTGTAACCATGGCCCTTTTCAATTAAGCGGTTATAACCTTTATTCCAAGCTCGGTGGGCGGATGATGGACCGACCCAGTCACTACAGCTTCGGCACCAAAAGCCCGGAGTTTGCTGTTCCTTTGGGTGTGGACGTGAGTCTCATTTCACAAGGTTTTCCTTTTTGTTTGGTTTGTTTTTGTCATAAGAAGCTGAGTCGTTTGGAGCGTCAGAGCGTCCAGCTCCAGACGCGTCCGTTCAGTCGTTTTTACGCGTCTGTTGGTTCAAAGCAGGGGTGTCAAAGCTAGGGCCCGCGGGCCTCTTTGGGTGCCAGCAGGGGGCTCGAATCCGGCCCGCGAGGATTAATGGAGAGAAGGGGAAAATATTTGTATAATTATTTATATATTTATAATTTTATATATTTTTTAATAGTTATAGTTAGGGCTGGGTATTGTTTAAAATGTACAGTACCACTACCAAATCGTTCTGGCTCAGTGCTAGGGAATGAGGAAGAGAAGGCAGGCGGAGGCCAAACAGCGCCAGTTGGCGTGTTTTCTAACAAGTCTCTCAAACAAAAGCTGGCTCGTTGGCCGAAAAAGAAACTCAGGGCTCGCAGGCCCATATATATATATATAAATAGTTTGGGGTTATCCGTGGATCCCCGCTTCCTGGATCACCAGTTGTCCTTGTCGGATCGTGTCTCTCAGGCTGACTCGCATGCACGCCCATCCTACTGCAGACACACACACACACATTTATACCTTCCTGTTTTGGGGATCCCCAGCCGCTGAGTGGCCCCGGGATGGGAGACTGCACCGCCTGTCTGCAGCAGTGGCTTGTCCCCGCCCCCTTGGTCCACCACACATACATATACATACGTTCATACATATATGCAGTGAAATGTCTTTGCAACGCACCCGGAGATTATGCACAATAGTTACTAAACTGAACATAATAGCTAACCTAATTCCTACCTAGCAACTAACTGAAACGAATTGATTCCTAAAACGTCATGCAGTAAGTGAATAGAATAATATAAATAAAATAAAATTCAAATTAAATAAGACTCAAAAAGATAATACAAAGTGGGGGTACAAAATAGAAGTAAAGGGAATAGAGTTATGTATATGGGATAGGCTATTTGTATATTCAGATATGTGCAGTAAAGTGCATGTGAATAAAGTGAGTATGGAGATATACAGTACAGTATACAACAGTACGACACAGCAATACAGTAACACTGAACACAACAGCCATACAGCGCAGTATGCAGTAACCCAGAACAGTGATGCAGTATGCAGTACAGTATGCTACGTACAGTACAGTAAGGTAGTGGAGCCTATGTGTGTGGCTCAGTGAGGACCCCTGGTGAGGTCAGCATTGACAGTTCTAATGGCTTTGGGGAAGAAACTCCATCTCAGTCTCTCTGTTCTCGCTGTATGACTGTGGAGGCACTTGCCTGACCGCAGCAGCTGGAACAGTCAGTTGTTGGGGTGGTGAGGATCCTTTATGATCCTGCGGTCTCTGCTACTACACCTCCTGGTGTATAAGTCCTGCAGGGAGGGGAGGGTAGTTCCAGTGGTACGTTCAGCTGAAGGCACCACCCTCTGCAGGGCCCGCCTGTCCTGAGCAGTACAGTTCCCAAAGCAGGCAGTGATGTTGCCTGTCAGGATGCTCTCCACCGCTCCACAGTAGAAGGACTTGAGGATCCTCACCGAGACCCGGAATTTCCTCAGCTGCCTGAGGTGGTAAAGACGCTGCCTCGCCTTTCTCACCAGAGTGTCTGTTTGTAAAGTCCATGTTAAGTCCTCTGTGATGTGGACTCCCAGGTATTTGAAGCTGCTCACCCTGTGGACAGAAGTCCCATTAATGTTGTTTATTTATGACTTATTATCTGTGTTTCAATGCAATTACTTGGACTTTGGGCCCCTTTGTCTTCAGTAGGTTGAACAGCGAGCCCCCAAATTAAAAATAGACACTTAGACACTTCCAATAGTTCGCAGATAAACTGCTGTAAGGTGTAATAACCCGGTGTCTCTGCAGCTTCACAGGAGGTGAATAAAGTGATAGAGATGAACCCTTACCTGCTGGGAGCCATGTCTGGCAGCGCCGCCGACTGTCAATACTGGGAGAGGCTGCTGGCCAAAGAGTGCAGGTCAGCCTGTCTGTCTGCCTGTCTGTCTGCATTTCTGTCTGTCTGTCTGCCTGTCCGCCTGTCTGTCTGTCTGTCTGCGTTTCTGTCCGTCCGTCCGTCTGTCCCGTCTCCATCCTGGCTTTGCCTGTTTTCCACCTCGGGAGGCGTGTCCGTTTAAAATGTGTAAAGTGTGTGACATGTGTCAGACTGTACAAACTCAGGAACAAGCGAAGCATCTCAGCACCAACATGATGCAGCGCTACAGGGGAATGGGCCTCTCCATCGGCAGCATGATCTGCGGCTGGGACCAGCAGGTGCTCCTTGTTGTGTTTGTATGCAGAGTGCACGTGCAGGTGTGCAGCGTGGGCTGAGGCACATTCAGTGACGGTCAAATACAAATCATTTGGAGAGATACCCAAGCAAGCAACAAGCTTAAAAAACACCTCGTAGAATATGCCCTGTGCCTTTTTGTCTGTTTCTTGCTCTTTTTCAATGAAACGTTCTGTTTCCTCGTGGGTCGAAAAGACCAAAGTGCAGTTGAAACAGCGTCTCTCTCTGATCTGCCACAGTGTTTAGTATGGGATGGCGGCGGCGGCCGACGGTTGAACCTCCGCCTCCAGGGTCCCACCAAGAACAGAGGCAGCGTTTTCAGCGTCACCCAAGCCAGATCTCTAGCACCAAATCAAAGTAAAAGCTTGCAACCAACTGCACTGAACTGCGCTTCCTTCCCAGGGCCCCGGTCTTTATTACGTGGACGACAAGGGGACGCGCCTGTCCGGTCGCATGTTTTCCACCGGCTGCGGGAACAGCTACGCCTACGGTGCGGTGGACAGCGGGTACCGGGAGGACTTGACGGTGGAGGCGTACGAGCTCGGCCGCAGGGCCATGGCGCACGCCACTCACCGGGACGCCTGCTCCGGAGGAGTGGTCAACAGGGAGTAGGCTCCCAATGCTACACAAGGTGTTGCTGCTTTTTTGTCTGGAGCGTCTCGCTCGTGGCGTTTTGAAACAAGCAGAGAAAAGCTGCACAAAGTGCGGATTCTCAATTCCTCAAACAATCCCACGTCTGTGAGTGGAATGGTCCCAGAGGTTTTATCATTTGACAACAACAAATAACAAGGAATAGACAAAGCTGTTGACGGTGCAGAGTCCAAGGTTGTTGATAGATTTACTACTAATCTCTATTCTTTCTCATGGTTTTGGCTGCTGGCAGCGATAGAAATTCTTGAATTGACGAAATGATAATTGTGATTTATTGCTCAGTTTGTGCTGAAAAAATGGTTCCTTGCATTAGAGTTTAGATTATTTAGGTGCTAAAGGCAAAAATGAATGTAGAGCAAAACGGCCAAAAAAGACCAGAGACTCTATGACCTGATAAGAAATGATTAGAATTTATGCATTTTCTTTGATAGATTTTCATTGTCTTAATGAATTATTTAAATTTCCCAGAAATATATTCTTAAATTAAAGCCTGTTTTAAGGTTTAATTTTGGCTTCAAGACCCTGTCAAACAAACAAACAAACACTCAGACAAGGTCAGTCTCCCATGGTGCAATGCACCCGGTACAGTAGCAGGGCTCTGTTTGAACAGGGTTTGTTGGGGGATTGTAATTATTATTATTATTATTATTATTATTATTATTATTATTGAGACACAGGGGAGGTGGTTCTGACAACATAATGCATGACTCCTCTCATTTGTTGATGCTTTAAAGTCATTCTGGATTATTCTAACATGTGTTTATAGTGATTCTACCAAGGTCAGTTAAATGTTGACGTGAAGTGTCTGTATGACGCCATTTTGAGTGTTTGAGTAAGAAAATGTAAATAAAGACATTTTACGTGTGTGTGTGTGTTTGTTTGTGTGTGTGTGTGCAGTGTATCACATGCAGGAGGACGGCTGGGTCAAGGTGTGTAAGGAGGACGTCTCAGAGCTGATCCATCGCTACAGGAAGGGCATGTTCTGAATGTGAGCCCAGAAGAACATCTGTCGTCCATTTACTGACATTTATTACAGTTTCAAGAAAAAAGATGAGAAGACCTAAGGATTGAAGTGGAATCAATAAACTTCATCTTAATTTAATTGATTGATTGATAATACGTTGATTTGATTCATAGACAGAAATAATAAATGATTATATTTTTAGAATAACAGGTCATGCACTGCGTCCAGTTGAATAGATTTGAGTAAATCTCAAAAAGTGGAGTTATTTGAGTCATTTGACCAAAAGTGTCATTCTGGCATAATGTGCGTTGTGGATAATTGTGTTGTCTGTACCGTTACGGTTACTCTTCATTTATATGCTTCAGCTCATATTTAGAAATAAAGACTGCTGCCTGAAGCTTTCATGGTGTGTGACCAATACGTGCGGGGAGTGGGACCCAAACTGAGATGCTGCATAGACACAGAATTTCCCCAAACAGAACAAATTTGTCAAGCAGAACATGTCAGTGTTGGAAGAAGATACGTTGTTGTCATGACTACAGGGTCTGGTTCTGTGTCAACGTTTGTAAAATGTCACAGGAACCAAACAAGTTGAAGCATCGAGGCCTGACAGAGAAACTATCATGTCAAGTAGAAATATCAAAGCATATAATTAAAGACTCAATTCCGCTAAATCCACAGGAAGTAGATTTCCTCTGGCTGATATCCACCACAAGCTGAATTAACGAAAACAAATAATTGAATGAAGAGAATGTTCTATGTCAGGACTTGAGGCCGTTGAAGTGAAAAAGGATCAGTGAGTTGCTGCGATACTAGATAGACCAACAGGAAGTGCCAAACATGATGCATCAACCTGCTGCCACGCCCTGGCTGCTGTGTGCTGACAGCCCTCCCACACTGGTTCGGTGTGATGGCTTCTGGTTCGGCAACCTCCAGCCTTCAAGTGATAGTGAGCGTTCAAAACAGTCCCACTTGTTGGATTTTATGCTCATAAGGTCATTATCCAGCCAAGCTAATCAAATGGAATCAGGATAACATGGACTGTACTTGATGTGGTGTTTTTAAAAGCACACACACTTAGAATCCAACACAGAGAACACAGTATTTCAGTGTTTGGCTGTGAAGGGGAAAATGTTTCACATTCCAAGAGGGAACGAGATTTGGGCAAAGGGAATTTTACTTATTTACTTTAAACATTCCCTGCGAGGGATGTGTTGTTTTTTAAAGAGGAAACCTCTCTACTATCTCTCAGGGGTTCTCAACCATTGCCTCCCAGGACCCTGTTTTTAGCTCCCAAAATGTTCTTTTTTCCTTGTTGTCATTAATATTATTTGTGGTGTGGGGATGGTTTGAGCAGCCACACCTGACCTGGATCTAGGTGACTGGGATCAGTGTGGCTGCATACTTGTTGCTGGTTGGTGGGTCTAAGGAGCAGCAGGTAAAACCCCCATCCCCACACACACTCAGGAGAGGAGGCTGTGTCATGACACATGCTGTCTGCTCCTGGCTAATTCCAACCTGCCCACTCTCTACAAGAAACTGCTGTTTACAACCCCCCGACTTCAGTGTCTCTGTGCTGGAGGTCCCTGAAACACCACTTGGGTGGAGCGCGGTCGGAGAAACTGCCACATTATTATTTTGGAGGCGGCGTCACTAACATTGTAGTTCAGGCCTCTAAGCAACGGATGGAGGATTAATAAGAATCTTTCTCGCTGTACTAACAAAACAGTTCTTTATTGTTTTGAAATGTTCGTGTTGTGTTTGAATTTGGAGATCTCCTCCGTGACTTTCATCACATCATAGAGCACGGAGGGAGCGCCGCGTGGATTACAGAGCAGTGAGGACATCTCTCAAACCTACTTAGAAAACTATTTCTGTCATTTAAAATACATCAGGAAAATATCAATTTGTGCCCCTCAAACCCATGCGCATATCAAGTGACCCCAGGTGGGGTCCCGACCCCAAGGTTGAGAACCTCTGATCCGTGGCGTCTGATGCCGGTCGCTCAGTAGGTTTGACAAACCAGGCAAATGGAGTTACCTGAGTAGCATTTTAGGGAATTAGTTATTGCTCATTTCTCTGTGAACAGAAAAGCAAATGACAACAAATGATCAACTGAACGTCTGTGTTGAAAGGTAAGCATCAGTGAAAGAGACAAACTTTTGGAATTTGGGAAACTTTATTCAACGGCAGAATCCAAGTGCAACAACAACTGTGACGTAATAAATGTTTGACAAAGAAAAGGAAACACCGACCTATCAACCCAATATCAATGAATACACAATATGACAGAATGATATTAAAGATCAAATAGATAATATTTCATGACATCGAAGAAAAATAATCCCAAAAAGAAACTCACTAAACGCATTAAGATTTGACTAAAATAGAATCTCATCTAAAATCATTCCACAAATGATAGATTCTCACACGTCAGGAAAGTGAAAAGTGAACTGGATACATTCTGATGGTGTATGACAGTTTGAGATCATCCACCTGCTTGTGCAGGATTTCAAGAAAGTTTTGAATATGATATATATTTGACATTTTTTATACTTGCCTGTGATGTGTTGTGATAACTGAATGAAAGGAGAACTGTAATGACTTAAGAATAATTAAGAAAGCAACAAAACCAATAATTAAAAAGAAAACAATAATGACAGCGCTCTGGTCTTCAAGTGAAACATCTTTCAACCTAAAGAGGAAGGAGCCACCACAACACAGGAGGAAACACACTTTGAATACATATATTGTACAGTTTGTATTGTATTGTTTACTACATATATTGTAGAACAGGACGCTGTAGCTGTGATGTTGTGAAGCCACGTGGAGGAGACTTACTTTGAGCTCAGTTCTCTGCAGAAACATCAGGCGGTGGATTGAGTTTCTCAGAAAGCTCAGAGCTGTTGTCTGAACCTGAGGGAGCAGCAACAGTGTGTTAGTATATACACCTTATTTCCTCAAATAGTGAGCGGGGCCTTTATTTACCTCAACTGCAGAGGCTACCACCCTTCATTGGAAGCAGGCTTATATTAGAGGCAGGCTGTTATATCTAATTCCCTATATTTGATCATATTTTAGGATGCATTTTAAACCAAACCTCCGTCTGGGTGCCATTCCATGCAAACACATGAATGGTGAAAAAAAGAAGCTCCTAGCTACTCTCAAAGTCTCACTTGTGGTGGCAGCAGACCCGGGGGAATTAGTTTTTTCCGAGTTTCCCGTGAACGCAGCACTTCCTGCTTTGGAGCGTTGGAGAGCGAGAGCGCTCAGAGCGGGGCAAGAAGCGATCTGCGATCTGCTACGCAGCAGTACGAAACGGAGTAAATTAAATACATCTACAATAAAAACAATGTTTTATTTTCTTTGCTGGGAGAAAAGATCACTCTTAAGGAGCTGCAGAGCTGTTCCGAACTCCGCAGCTCAGATCGTTTTTTCCTCCGCTCTGTATTTGAGGCAGGTTATATTATACCGCAACTTGTCAGGTGTACGGTCTAGTGGGAAGGAGCATCATTTAATATTGTAACGCTGGGGTACTGTGTATAGGTGTATTCTGTTGCTTTAATTGAGGGAGGTGTCACTGGTTGGGGATTGGCTGCAGGCTCTGTCCCGGGAGGAAGAAAAAGGAGGGAAGCGAAGGTGGTGGTTGTGTTTGTTGGTGGTGCGCGCGGGGAACGAAGTAGCTGAGAGACACTGCCCCGCATCTATCAGTTACCTTGGGCTAGCCACCCTGTTATTTGTTTTAATCCAGTGCCCTCAACCTCGGGTTAGCTGTACGTCAGTACGTGACTGACAGAGAAATAAATCTGGGCTCAGTGTTTGAGTAGCAACTTGGATCTTGTCTCCACGCCTCGTCTGTCAAGCTACCCCGCTAAACGTCACAATATTAAAGTCTTTGCATTCACTGCTTTTCTGTTGAATCATCTGAGCCTTAATTTCTCCCACAAGACTTGGTGCAACAGGAAGTTAAATGAATATCACATTCCACTTACCAGGTGGGAGACGTTTTCCTGAAAGAAAGGGTAAAAAACATTGATTAATATGAAATAAAGATGAGAAAACCATCTTTTTTCAGTGCAGTGTTCCACATCCTCTCCACTTCATCACGAGCCCCCATCCTGTCTCTGACGCAAGTCGTGTTGCGGTGCTTTAACTTGAGTTGGCGAACGATTCCCGTACGATTCGGTCGTAACCAACAAATCTTTGAAACGTCTCAGGAGCCTGGAGTCACTCCGGCAAAATAGTCGTTCGTTGGTTTCCACTGCGCGGGTCACGCACTGTGCCTCAAGCAGCCCAGCAACGAGCCCAACAAGCTCCTCAACTGTCCATGCAGTGAGTGGGCGAGCGAGAGATAGAGAGAGAGAGAAAGTGAGAGAATCTACAACTCACAAAGTGAAAATAATCACTGAGGATGAAATGAAGGTGAGTGATTTACACCCTGCATTCCACCAAAATAATGACAATTCAGTGATTCCTGTGAGAATCCCGTTCAGGGCTCAGAGTGGAACCGACTCTTCCTCCTCTCCTTCATCCTTCAGGAAGTCCTCCCTCGCTCGCCGCGCGTCACGCCCACCCCACCCCACGAAGCCGGCGTGGGAAAACGGAAAGGGATCTTTTTAGCCAGCGACTCGTCGAGAAGCCGCTCTGGAAAAAGAGCCCGACCTTTGGTGGCTGTTCCACTCAGACGGTTTCAAACAGAGTGGGGAGCCATGTTGTTCACATGTCCTTTACTTAGAACCTGTTCAAACACATGAACAGTAGATTTCAGTGAAGACACACACAAGGTGTTTGGCTCGGTGGCGTCTGGGGGCCCAGAGTCACTTGTCGCTCTCTAACTTGTGGGAGGAAGTGGCCCGCGGGGCGCCAGGTGCTGGAGGTCTGTTTCCAGCGTTTGATGCTCACCTCTCTCATTCTTCTTCTTCTTCTTGTACAGTGCGACTCCAGCGGCAACAAGGACCATGACGACAACAACAACAGCCGCCACGATGCCGACGGCCACGCCCACACTGGAGGCTTTAGCTTCAACAAAACATCAGGGAAGGAGGTTAGAACACTCTGACACAAAGTCCTACATTAGCAGAAAGAAAAGTGACTTTATATTTGGTATTTAAAGTGTGTTTCACATCCTTCTTCTCCTTCATTTATTAATGTGTTGTTTTTCAACCTTAATGTTTAGGGACAAGCCTGGTTTTCATCTGAGTCATTTAACAATTTCATGTTTTGCGTCATCATGTGTCGTTTCACGCTCAGGGTCACGCGATCTGACCGCGGTCGTCACGACAACGTAAATGCGATCGAAAACTCATTTCGGCCTCCGACAGATCGTGGGCGTAGCCGCACTCTCGCTCTGTCGCTTCTCCAAAATGAAGTCGTTACTCGACCATTTGTCTTCCCGCAGGAGTGTCTGGATGACTTTAGGGAGGCTGAGCTGAAGAGGAGCTCAGGGCTCAGATGGAGGCTCAGGCTACTTCCCCAGTGACGCCTGATGTCACTACTCAGAGTCACATGTGGGGCGTGTCTCTCCTCCTCCGTCACTTCCCTCCCGCATCTCACCCCGGTTGCTCCTGATCCGGCCCGGCTCCAGCGGGGTGATGATGTCATCCCGGAGGCCGTGGAGCTGAAGCTTGCAGGCGTACCTCCCCCAGTCCTCGGGCCGCACCGACGCCAGGCTCAGCTCGGCACTGATCTGGAAGGTTCCGTCGGGGTTGGGGAGCAGCTCTCCGTGCTCCACCTCCTCATGGAGCTCCTCTCCATCTCTGGTCCAGAACACCATCACTCTGTCAGGGTAGAAACCTGTAGCGTGGCAGGTGACTGGAGAGGAGGGGCTCTTCTGGAGGAGGGACACTGATGGAGGGACTGGGGGGGAGGAAAAAGAGAGGGAGGGAGGGAGGGGGGGTGGCGGACAGAGGGGGGGGAGGTAGAAGAAGAGAGGGAGGGGGACGGCGGAGGAGAGAGAGAGGGAGGAGAGATTGATAGAGTGAGAGAAAGAAAGATGAAGGGAGAGAGGGAGGGAGGGAGAGGGAGGGAGAGAGATAGAGGGATGGGGAGGGGCAGAAAGAGAGAGAGAGAGGATGGGGGATTGATAGAGTGAGAGAGAGAGAGATGAAGATGAAGGAAGAGAGGGAGGGAGAGAGAAAGAGGGAGGGAGATAGAGAAAGGAGAGCGAGGGAAGGGGAGGGAGGCAGGGAGGGGATTGATAGAACGAGAGAAGAGAGATGAAGGGAGAGAGGGAGGAAGGGAGTGAGAGGTTGGGAGATAGAGGGATGAGAGGGGCAGAGAGAGAGGGAGGGAGGAGGGATTGATAGAGCGAGAGAAAGAGATGAAGTGAGTGAGGTAGAGAGGGAGAAGAGGGATGGGGAGGGAGGATGGAAAAAGAAGAGATAGCAAGGGAGGGGGATTAATAGAGCGAGAGAGAGAGAGAGAGAGAGAGAGAGAGATGAAGGGGGTGATAGAGAAAGGGAGAGCAGGAGGGAGGTAGAGGGGGGGTATAGAAAAATGAGAGAGGGAGGGAGAGAGAAAGAAAGGGAGGGAGGATAGAAAAGGGAGACACAGTGATCGAGGAGGATTGATAGAGCGAGAGAAAGAGAGATAAAGGGAGGGAGGGAGGGAGGGAGGGGTTGAAAGAGAACAGGAGAGAGTGGGAGGAAGAGGGAGATAGAGGGATGGGGAGGGAGGACAGAAAAAGGAGAGATAGCGAGAGGGGGATTGATAGAGCGAGATATGAAGGAAGGGAGGGAGGGTGATAGAGAAAGGGAGAGTTGGAGAGAGAGGGAGTATAGAAGAAGGAGAGAGGGAGGGAGATAGAAAAAGGAGAGATAGCAATGGAGGGAAGGGAGGGGGTGATAGAGTGAGAGAAAGAGAGATGAAGGGAGGGAGAGGGGTGGGTGATAGAGAAACAGAGCAGGAGGGAGGGGGGTATAGAAAAGGGAGAGCCAGAGGGAGGGAGAGAGAGGGAGGAGGGATTGATAGAGCGATGGGGAGGGAGGATAGAAAAAGGAGAGATAGCAATGGAGGGAGGGGGATTGATAGAGCAAAAGAGAGAGAGAGATGAAGGGGGAGAGGGAGGGGGTGATAGAGAAAGGGAGAGATGAAGGGAGGGAGAGAGAGGGCATATAAAAAATGAGAGAGGGAGGGAGGGAGGGAGAGGGATGGAGGGGGGCAGAGAGATTGGGGGAGAGACAGACAGGAGAGGGAGGAGGATTGATAGAGGGAGAGAAAGTATAGAAAAAGGAGAGGGAGAGAGAGAGAAAGAGAGAGAGAGAGGAAGGGGGGAGGGAGGGGGTGATAGAGAAAGGGAGAGCGGGAGGGAGGAGGGCGAGTATAGAAAAGGGAGAGGGAGGGAAAGAGAAAGAGAGGGAGGGAGGATAGAAAAGGGAGACAGTGATTGAGGGGGATTGATAGAGCAAGAGAAAAAGAGATGGAGGGAGGGAGGGGGGATGGAGAAAGCGAGAGTGGGAGGAGGGAGAGAGAGGGCGTATAAAAAGGAGAGAGAGAGGGAGAGAGAGGGAGGAGGGATTGATAGAACGAGAGAGAGATGAAGGGAGAGAAGGAGGGGAGGGAGGGAGAGAGAAAGAGAGAAAGAGGGATGGGAGGGAGGACAGAAAAACAGAGAGGAGACGAGGGAGGGAGGGGGATTGATAGAGCAAGACAGAGAGAGATAAAGGGGGGGTGATAGAGAAAGGGAGAGCGGGAGAGAGGAGGGAGAGAGAGGGCGTATAAAAAGGAGAGATAGGGAGGGAAGGAGGGAGGTGGATTGATAGAGTGAGAGAGATGAAGGGAGGGAGGGAGGGAGGGAGGGGTGATAGAGAAAGGGAGAGTGGGAGAGAGAGGGGCATAGAAAAAGGAGAGAGATAGAGAGATGGAGAGGGAGGATAGTAGAAGGAGAGATAGCGAGGGAGGGAAGGGAGGGGGTGATAGAGAAAGGAGGAGGGAGGGAGATGGAGTATAGAAAAAGGAGAGGAGGGAGAAAAAGAGAGGGAGGGAGGAGGATTGATAGAGAAAGAGAGATGAAGGGAGCGAGGGAGGGAGAGAGAGGGAGTATAGAAAAAGGAGAGAGAGAGGGAGATAGAGAGATGGAGAGGGAGGATAGTAGAAGGAGAGATAGCGAGGGAGGGAAGGGAGGGGGGAAGGAGGGAGAGGGAGTATAGAAAAAGGAGAGGGAGGGAGAGAGAAAGAGAGAAAGACGGATGGGAGGAAGGATAGATAGGGAGGGGGATTGATAGAGCGAGAGAGATGAAGGGAGGGAGAGAGAGGGAAGGAGGGGGCAGAGAGATTGGGGGAGAGACAGACAGGAGAGGGAGGAGGGAAGAGCGATGAAGGAGCAAGACAGAAATAAAATATGTGGAGAAGAGAAATTAAAGGTCATGTGATTCTACCTGTTCTCTGCAGAGTTTCCTTCCCGTACTTCAAATACTTCTTCAGCCACATAATACACAGCTCTGTGTAGTAGTACTTCCTGTATTCTAAATCAGCTTTCTCTTTGTCCCATTTCTGTTTGGTGATGAAAGCCTGTGGTGATGGAGCGATCCATGACATCATCTTCAGGTCCAACACGATGAAGTCTTCTCCATCATAACCATACTGATGAGAACCATCAATGGCTCCAGTCTCATCATCCCACTCACAGCCGTACATCCTCTGGTAAATGTGTCGATCTGAGAGAGAGAAACAAACACTGTAGTAAACAGCAGCTGATGGTGTTGATGGGACACACCCACCCGGAGTCTTCCTGACACCACCTCTCATTGCTACATCCAATGTTGTTTTGGAAAATCACGACAATATGGTGAAAAACTTTCCTTCACATCATCTCCTGCTTCCACTGACAACTATGGTCACACACACTCACAGCAAAGCAGTGTGTGTGTGTGTGTGTGTGTGTGTGTGTGTGTGTGTGAGAGTGTGTGTGTGCGTGTGTGTGTAAGAGTGTGTGTGTGAGAGACAGTGTTAACATGAGTGTATGACATAAAGAGTGTCTTCATGTGTGTAAATGTGTGTTTACATGTGTGTGTGTGTGTGTGTGTGTGTGTGTGTGTGTGTGTGTGTGTGTGTGTGTGTGTGTGTGTGTGTGTGTGTGTGTGTGAGCGTGCGTGCGTGCGTGTGTGTGTGTGTGTGTGTATGAGTCAGAACAGACAAAACAATGTAGAGGTAAATAAATAATAAACATACCTCCAGTTTGGTTAAAGCGCTTCTTCAAAGTTTCAATGCCGACTTTGAAGATCTGCTGGTCATTCATAAAGTTTCTAGTCTCTCTCTCCCAGTATTGTGGCTCATCTGTTGTGACCTTGTCCATCCAGTCCTGTTTGGGTTGTGTTCTCTGGGTGTTGCTGTCATAGTGAACAATCTGCAATTCATCAACCATCCCAACAGCCACAAACTCTGGGAAGTTTGGAACTCCAGAGGACGCCGTGTAGAAATACTTGAGTGAGTGCAACACTGTTGGAGGGACAGACAAGGTGACATCACATTTATATCAACTTTGTTGTTGACGTCAACGTTCCCTGTGGAGCCGAGTATTTTAAAGTTGATTTATTTATGTGGCCAATTCAACATTATTCAACAGGTTTGTAAAAATAAAAATGGCAGAATTATTTCTGAAAGGAAAATAAAACGTTGTTGTCGTAGAGAAACATGTTGAGAGGACAAGCTGTCCTGTCCTGAAACCCTCCCTGCTTTGATGATGGGATGGAAACGTCACATAAACACATTGAGCTTATTTTGATGCAGCTCAGTCATCTGTGGCATTAAAGTGTCTTTGTTCAAATTTTGGGCTTTTTCTTTTAAAATGAGACGAGAAGATAATATAGAAAAGTATTATAGGATGAAGAGTTACCATGGTAACTGACATCTTACACCAAAACAAAGTTCCATTTGTATCGTTTCAGCTCAAGAACAAGTGGAGTCGGCAAAAGCTGTGATGGGGCTTGATTTGAGGCGTCATGACAGTGACAGGTGCTTGATCATCTAGTTCAGCACTTTCAAGTGTTTTCCTTCATCTTTGAAGCATCTCGTCATTTCTTGAATGATCTCTTCAATCATCCATCTCACTGGCTTCAGCTGTCAACAGCTGTGAGCACAGCGCCCCCTGCGGCTGCACTTAGTATCGCAGCGACGCGCCAGTTCCGCACATAATGAAAGTGAAAGGACTTTGCACTTTGTCCAAGAGACTTTCACACGAACAAGTTGAAATTTGATAAACGGGATAAAAGCGTCGATATAATAACAAGTGTAAAGGCTTTTGGTGTTGAGAGGGTGTAGTGATCAGGGTTGAAAGCCAGTTGGATGTGTTGGATGTGCAGTGTATACGCAGGCAGCTCAACACAGCCAGAGACACATGAACAACCAGACGAAGGAAGGAGAGATTTTCAGCAGGATCTTACCTGGAGATGCAACATCACACAAGACGAGCAAGGAGAAGATAAACTGCTTCATTTTGAATCCTCCCAGCAACAGCTGCTCCTGTGGCACCTGTGACGTCTTGATAAACACTGAACTGATGCTGCTCCGAGGCTTCCTCGGTCTGACCAGTGTGGAAGCGCTCACAGCTTCTACTTACAGCCAATAGCAATTCAATACAGCCGTGACGTCACTGGTTCCTAGGTGGAATGGAAAGAGAGAAAGAAAGAAAGAAAGAAAGAAACAAATGAAGAGAGAAATAAAGAAAGAAAGAAAGAAAGAAAGAAAGAAAGAAATGAAGAAAGAAAGACTGGATCCTCTCCATAGAAACAGTGCATTTGTACAGTATTCTGATGTGACTTGGTACGTTCAGTGCAGCTCTACAGTCACTCAAACTACTTTTCTGTCGTCTCCTCTGCATCCAAATGAAACAACAAGTCATGAATCCACACTGCGTTGCCTTCTACACTTTGGAGGCTTGTGCTCCTCCATGAGTGACTTTGTGCGTCGTGGTTGAAGATGTTGTTCAGTTGTTGAGGCTTCATCAATCCCTTCTGCAAACACATCTTCCTTCCGGGAAATAATGAAAAGTATTGAGATGAATGAGATGAACTGTGATACACACACACACACACACACACACACACACACACACACACACACACACACACAGTATTTAGTACGCTGAGTTAGCAGGTGACTGTTTTTTAGGATGTACTCCATCGTGTACTCTTGCACGGTGGACGATAGTACTCATACGTAGTGCGTAGTACGCAGTGCTCAGGAAGTAGGGCTGGATTTCTCCACCAGCTGATGGTGTTCATGGGACACACCCACACACTGTGCCACACCCCTTTTCAGATAGTTTACTGCCATTTTGTCTTCCTGCGCTGTCCTGAAATGGCAGATAAACACTGTCTGTTCCTTATTCAACATTCAATATAATATATATATATATATATATATATATATATATATATATATATATATATATATACATATATATATATATATGTATATATATATACAAATACACACATATAAGTACATAGTAAATGTTTACTTCTTTAACCTCACCCCTTTTGTAGTTCATTTTCATCTTTATTTCCAATTAATATATATATAAAAATAAAAAAACCCAATATATATATATATATATATATATATATATATATATATATATAAATACACACATATAAGTACATAGTAAATGTTTACTTCTTTAACCTGACCCCTTTTGTAGTTCATTTTCATCTTTATTTCCAATTAATATATATATAAAAATAAAAAACCCCAATATATATATATATATATATATATATATATATATATATATATATATATATATATATATACACACATATAAGTACATAGTAAATGTTTATATAAAAATATAAAAATAAAAAAAAACAATATATATATATATATATATATATATATATATATATACAGTATGTATCCTCAATCCTCTATTGCGCAGAAACAGAAATCAAAACATCACAGAATGTTTTGTGAAAGTCTCAAATGTAAAGTGTGTGTGAGCAGGTGGAGTAAAAGGCCTGAGCTCCGTGTGTCCACGCAGAGCTGACTGGACAGAGTTCAGAGGTCACACAGGGAGGCGGAGGCTGTTACAGCACCACCTCTGGCAAAGCACCAGGTGGAGGAGCTGCGTGGGGACTTTCTGGGACCTCACCTGTGCAATACTATAATACAATTCTACTTCAAGTAGCTGTTGTACTTAAGTATCAAAAGTAATTTCATGGTGTTAATTGTATTTAAGTATCAAAAGTTATTCTATGGTATTAATTGTATTTAGGTTTACAAAGTAATTATATGGTATAAAATGTACTTAATTATAAAAAAGTAATTATATGGTATAAAATGTATTTAAGAATCAAAAGTAATTATATGGTATTAAATGGATTAAGTAACAAAAGTAATTATATGGTATTAAATGTACTTAAGTATCAAAATAATTATATGGTATTAAATGTACTTAAGTAAATTTAATACCATATAATTACTTTTGATACTTAAGTATCAAAAGTAATTATATGGTATTAAATTGACTTAAGTATCAAAAGTAATTATATGGTATTAAATGTATTTAAGAATTAAAAGTAATGATTGACACAGAGCTGCTGAGCTGGTGATGGAGTAGGACGTGTTTGCTTTGAGCTCCTGCTGAACTTGTGTTTTATTTGAAGTTAATAAGTGTTTTCATTACAAAACATTGTCAATTCTGCCCCTTCTCCAACAGGTGCTCCAGAGGTGGTGCTTTCACTGGATGTGGAAAAGGCATTGGAGCGGGTGGAGCGGGTGGAGCGGGCCTATCTTTTCAGCACACTGGAGACGTTTGGATTTGGCCACAAGCTCATATCACGGATCAAGATTTAATAAACATCCCGATGGCTGCCGTGCGCACTAACAATAATCTTTCCACCTACTTTGAGCTCCAACGCGCCACAAGACAGGGGCGTCCTTTATCTCCACTTCTATCTGCGGTTGCCATGGAACCACTTGCTCCAGCTCTGAGGCAAAACGCCGACATGGAGGGAACCCGGCGCGATGGATGGGAGCACAAAGTTCAGCTTCGCGCCGACGATATGTTACCGTACAAATCACAGCCCCTCTCCAGTCTCCCC
The DNA here is from genome assembly GCF_960531495.2 of Zeus faber. NCBI lineage: Eukaryota > Metazoa > Chordata > Actinopteri > Zeiformes > Zeidae > Zeus > Zeus faber. The sequence continues at coordinate 5,490,521 of NC_137193.1, read as the reverse complement.
AAATGAATGGTCTTACTGACGGAATCTGCTAAAAGTATCTGGCTGCAAAGTTCACATTGAGAAAAGTGAGCTGATGCCTGTTGGTGCTCGTCGGATGCCTTTAGCCTCATTTCCCTTGAAAATCAGCCCTAAGAAATTCAAGCACCTCGGGGTTTGGGTTCCACATAACTATAAAGATCTATATGCAGCCAACTATCAGCCCCTGTTATCTAATCTGAAGCAGGATATGGAGCGATGGGAGCCCCTGCCTCCTTCTCTGGGCCCAAGAATCAATAGAGTAAAGATGAACATGTTGCTGAGATTTATTTTAGTCTATTTTTCTCTCTCCAAAGTAAATAATCAGAAACCGACCTTCATTTGGAACAAAAAAAAACAACACCCTGAATCAAAAGAGACTTATACTTAAGACTTAATACTTCAGAGACCTCGGGCGGTGGGAGGGATGGCGCTCCCAAACCTCCTGTATTATTATGGGGCGGCCGACATAAGAGCACTGCTACACCGGGTGAGAGATGATGTCACCGTCCCCGACTGGACGATGCTGGAGGGGGCGTCCGCTGGGTCCACCTCTCTAGCAGCCTTACTGTGTTCTAAACTACCATTCACACAGCCTGCTTCTAGCTCCACTTCTAACCCGGTTATCATACACTCAATCACAATATGGAGCCAGTGAAGAAGGTCCTTCTCCCTCAAGGATCCGTCACAAGCTGCGTCAGTTGCAACAAAAGGTCTTTGCTTCCCGGTCTAGAAGGGGTGTGACCTCACCGTCCAATCTATATATCCACGGCAACTTTGCCTCCTCTGAGCAGCTGGTGCAGAAACGCGACGTTCCCAGATCCCACACTTACAGGTACTTGCAGCTCCGGAACGTTGTAGCCTGGAACTCAGATGGCTTTCCATCACGCCCCCCCACCTCTCTGTTCCACTTCATTTTTCACTGTGAATCCGTCACGAAACGGGCGATAAGCATCATCTATGAACCACTCAACACATACAGTTGGGCACCTTGGACCTCCTTAAAAATAAAAGGGAAACAGACTGAGGTGAAGCAATCTCAGGTAAAAACTCTGCACAAAATAATTTGGGGAATCTTCTCCTCTTCCACACGTGTCAGGAACACAGTTATCCAATTCAAACTTGTACAGCGCACGCACTGCTCCAAAGTCAGACTTTCTAACATCGATGCCGACGTAGACCCCACGTGTGGTCGCTGCGGGCAGGCTCCAGCCACTCTGCTGCACACGTTCTGGACACGCCCAAAACTCCACATGTTCTGGACACGCCCAAAACTCCACACGTTCTGGACACGCCCAAAACTCCACGTTCTGGCAAACCACCATGGACACCTTCTCTGGGCCACTGGGAAGAGCGGTGGAGCCGTCTCCATGGTTGCACTCTTTGGTGTGGCCCCGGTGGACATCCATCCCAGTGGGAGGGAAGTCAGCATGATGGCCTTTTCTACTCTCCTGGCCAGGACACTGATGGTGTTTTAAGTGGAAAGATCCTTCTCCACCCACATATCAGCCACTGGATGAGGAAAGTCATGTCCCATCTTAAACTGGAGAAGATCAGATCCGCTGTCAGAGGGTGGACTGGGAGGTTTTATACTATTTGTCAGCCTTTCTTAACCTTTGTTGACAATATAAAGCTCACAGCACAACAATGGAACCAGTTTATTTTCTGTCATTTGACTCTATTTTGTGTTATTTCTTTTCCTTCTTTGATGTCTGGTCATGTATGATGTTCATATGTTTATGTCTGGTATCTGGAGGGAGGGGGAAGGGGAGTTGTTGACTTTTCTTTTTCTGTTGCTCGTGTTTGAACCTGTGATATAATGTGAAAAACAAAATAAAAAGACTTTGATTAAAAACAATTGATATTAAATTTACTTAAGTATCTAAAGTTATTTTATGGTATTAAATGTACAATTATTAATACTATAATTAACACAATGAATTACTACAACAAGCTGATAAACTTTTTGCGTGTTGTGACTTTATTATAAAAATGAGAAGGTGTCTGTCTACTTCCTGTCAGGGCCCTGTCTACTTCCTGTCAGGCCCCTGTCTACTTCCCGTCAGGGCCCCGTCTACTTCCCGTCAGGGCCCCGTCTACTTCCCGTCAGGCCCCCGTCTACTTCCCGTCAGGCCCCTGTCTACTTCCCGTCAGGCCCCCGTCTACTTCCCGTCAGGCCCCTGTCTACTTCCTGTTAGGCCCCCGTCTACTTCCCGTCAGGGCCCCGTCTACTTCCCGTCAGGCCCCTGTCTACTTCCCGTCAGGCCCCCGTCTACTTCCCGTCAGGCCCCTGTCTACTTCCCGTCAGGCCCCCATCTACTTCCTGTCAGGCCCCTGTCTACTTCCCGTTAGGCCCCCGTCTACTTCCCGTCAGGGCCCCGTCTACTTCCCGTCAGGTCTCCGTCTACTTCCCGTGAGGCCCCTGTCTAGTTCCCGTGAGGCCCCCATCTACTTCTCATCATGTCGTCGTCTACTTCCTGACAGGCCCCTGTCTACTTCCTGACAGGCCCCTGTCTACTTCCTGACAGGCCCCTGTCTACTTCCTGTCAGGGCCCTGTCTACTTCCTGTAGTGCACAGAGTCCTGCCTCACGGTGTCTCTGTGGAAGGAAATCACTCCGTGTGGAAGTTCCCAGCAACACGCTTCCATTCAAATTAAATAATCCTACGAGGACGAGAGTTTGCAAAGTGTGGAAGAAGAAGAAAAAACACAACAAGACAAAATGAACTTGTATCAAAAGAGATTTATTGATCCTGGAGATGGAGACGTCCAGCGTTGACTCAGCTTAAAGCCTTGTTTCAATCTGCTGACAAATGAAAGCTCCTTCTGGCTCAGGTGTCACACACAGACGCTGCTGTTATATGTGTTGACGTTGCTGCAAATGAAAGTGGATTTGACCCTGAAGATGTGGACGTGTGGCTTGGCTGCCAAGCTCCACATACAACTGAACATCTTTTACTGGCACCTACACAACATGTTACTACTGTGCTACTTTATCTCTATTATCTCTATTATCATGCATGGACACAAGGAAGGGAGTCCAGGGCCAACGTGGTGTTGGGAGGGTGGAGAAAGCAGCAAGCTTACCCCTTCAAATAAGAAGCTAAATAATGGTCTTGTCCTCAAAGAAAAGAACGACGTTAAATGATAAAATAAAATAAAAACCTCTGGTGCCACCAACACACTCACGTCCACGTTTCCTTCTGTTCCTTCTCTTCTTTCCCACCAGGTTATTTTACACGGCGGAACTTTTTATAGACTTTTACACCTTCAAGTCAGTGTCCTTTTTGAAAAGGTAGTATTTGTAGTATTACTAGAAGAAGGACGGTGACGCTGCTGTCATATGAAACAGATTGAATAAAAAGAGGAAGAACAAGAGCACAGCAGGTGATCATGATGCTTCAGCCACGGTGCGTCCATGGTGCAGTGCTGCTCAGAGGGCGCCATCTAGCGGCCGAGTACATAGAGGCTGCGGAGTGAAGCCAAAGTGAAAAACTTGCGGCACCGAGGGCGTTGGAAATCCACCATTGTCCATTGGGGCAGAAAGAAGAAAGAAGCACAAACTGTTTACAAACTGTTTACAAACCGGCGGCAACGTCCTGCTCCATCCACGGGCCGGTGCTTTTTCCTCCGTGTTGGCTTTTGCGTGGCGCGGTGGGGGCCGCGAACCGTCGTGTTGGCGCGCGAAGCCTTTTTGAGATTGAAACGTTTGTGATTCCACTGTTGCTGAGAAGGAAACGTCGTCAAAGGGCGACTGCACCTGCACGGAAACACTGCGTGGAGTGTGTTCCACGCAGCGGCTCTCAGCCGTCGAAGGAAATTTGCTGCTGTTTGAGTCCAAGTGGGAAAACGCGGGAAACCAAATGTTTCTAAGGCTAAAAAACGACTGTTTCATTGATGAGGGTTATATTTTACAGATTATAACACACCCGGCGCACGACATGATGATCACTTTTTAGCACAACACTGGCGTCAAACAGCCCGAATATAAGTATGAAAACATACAAAAGATGCGTGACCCCGGTGAACTCAGTGGGAGATACAGCCTGAGAGTGGGGAGACTGCACATTATTTACAATGTGTGCAGGGATCATGTGTTTTTAATGTGACACAATAACAATTTAGGATCGTTCAGTTCCTTTTCTTTGGCGTCAGAGCTCGTAGCCCTGACGCAGCACTCTGATGACGTAGCTGTGTGGATGTAATACCTTGTGTTGTTCTGAGACTCTGTGTCATCAGGGATTTGTCAAAGATTCTAAACATTTATTTGTCACGTACATATTGTGCTGTACTGCATGGAGGGAAACGCTTTTTGGCAAACTCCAGAGAATGAATATAATTACAATAAAATAAAAATACAAATCTAAGGAGCTATAAAAAGGTTTGAATCCTATTAAACATCTATGTACAGCAGTCAACAAATACCAAAAACCACACACACACACACACACACACACACACACACACACACACACACACACACACACACACACACACACACACACACACACACACACACACACACACACACACACACACACACATATATATATACATAAACATAATGCATCCTCGTTCCATCTCTTCCCCCCTTGACAGGTGCCATTGGAACCAGATGATCCATGTTATTCACTTCACCTGTCACTGGTTTTAATGTTGTTGTTGATCAGTGTATTTATCACTGCAGCCCAAATCCCAGATGAAATCTAGTGTCATATCACAATATCAACATTATACTATATCGCCCTCGTGTGCATTATTTTGAATGTGCACCTGGATAATGTTATTATTTGAAGTCACATAAGATATGACCGTCTAGGTTCATTCCTATCCTGTGTCTGTATCAGAGCAATATCAATAGAATAGATTGTGATGTCAGACTAGATTTTGTTTGTAATATATTCAGCACTGCTCTCTACACACTATACACTGCACATTGCTCTGTATTGCAGTTACTTTTCCACACCTCATCCCTCCCCTGCCTCCTCCCACCTCCAGCAGCAGCTGCCCGGTGCTGGAGTCCTGCTTCCTCCCGGAGAATACGGGCGGAGGCTTCGCCGCGGCCATGAAGCAGGAGAGATCCCTGCTGCACGTCAGGACGGACGCACACAGGCCGCACAGAGAGCCACTGGAGCAGCTTCCTCAGACATACACCCAGAGAACGTTTACCTCATCAGCGCTCAGTCTGGGAAAAGAGTCATTCCATGACGCCAGGGCCGTTTGGCTGCTCCACATTTAACGCTCTATAAAACACCGTCATCTGCCATCATGTCTGCCAAGCTCCAAACTATTCATTAAACCTTCCTTATGAACATACTACATGAGAAAACTTTATTTAAAGTCGATAGTAATATGTTTATTTATTTATAACTTTTTAAAGGACTACTACTGTTTATTTTCATGTCCGTACATCGTCGTGGAAGTTGCATCGCAAATATTACAGAATAAAAGTATTATGTAGTAACCGTCAAAACTTTGTTATTTTCAGAAGTAAAACAGACGTTTCCTGGTCCTCACACCACATATTAATACAATTAAAATATCATCATTTATTTGTGTCCCTCAGTTTTGCTTCCCCCGTCACACCAACTGACTTTCCCTCCAAAACAATCAAACTCTTAAACAGTTTGAGGAAGCTGCTCCAGTGTTTCTCAAATAGTGGGGCGCGCCGCCCTGGGGGGGCTCGGAGCGATGCCAGGGGGCGCGCTGTGACCCCGGGGAACATGCTTTTATTCACCGAACAAGAGCACACAGCACAGAGCAGGAGATATGAAGTGCGGAAAACAAACCCTTAAGAAACACCATGGAAAGATATTTAACAGGGATGAAAAGAAAGGCGGAGAGAGACAGAGATAACGAGACAAACGTAATTCTCCCCAAAGCTAAGACGAGGAAATATGACGAAGCCTACGTAGCGCTTAGCTTCACTGCGACTACGGTGGAGACGAGGAAAGAGCGGAATGTTTACTGTGTCTAAAAAAGTTGGCAGCGGACAACATGAAGCCAAATAAATGAAGGCGTCACTTAAAGACATTACACCCCAATCACGCTGATAAGCCGCTCGAGTTTTTTCAGCGTTTACGTGTCGAATATTGCCAACAATCCTCCCGCCTTGTGAACGCTACTTCAGTGAAGCAGCGAGCACTGTTAGCATCATGTAAGGTGGCGAAACAAACTGCTCAGTGCTAAAAACCCCACTGCACAGCAGAGGAGCTGGTACCGCCTGCAGCATTAGACATGGCCTCTGTCATGCTGGACCACGCAAGTGCTGCAAAAATAAAAACCATCCTCCGTCCAATGACACTGTCGCCAGACGTATGAATGACATGGCTAACGATCTTAAAGAACAGAGATGACAGAGATGGAGCCACAGCTGAAGAGCTGTTCAAAATGCTGGACCTGCTTCCTGACAGAGAACAGGCTGAAGTGGGAGAACTGCGTCGGTGTTTGCAGTGATGGTGCACAGACCATGGCAGGGATGAGAAAAGCACTCGGGGCGCTCATCAAGAAGGCCTCACCTAACGCTGAGTTATACACGGAGAAGCACTGGCATCAAGGCACCTTTCCTCTGAATGAAGTGAGGTTATGACTGACATTGTAGGTGTAGTCAATTTTGTAAAGACCAGGCCACTAAAAACAAGAGTCTTCTCTGCGATCTGTGAGGAGATGGAGCTGAACATCAAGCTGTGCTGTTTCACAGTGAAGCGAGGCGGCTGTCACCAGGAAAAGTCTTGTCCCGGGTTTCTGAGCTCAGAGAGCAGATAAGAATGTTTTTGGAGCAGGAGCACAAGTAAGAGCTCACAGAAAAATCTAGTGACGAGAACTTCCTGGCAAAAGTGACACTACCTGAGTGACATATCTGGAAAGCTAAATGAACTAAATCTACAGCTTCAAGGGAAAGATAAACACCTCCCTCAGGTCACAGACAAGATCAGCTCTTTCACTGGAAAGCTTGCAGTGTGGGGCAGGCGACTTGATGAAGGAAATACTGATTCATTCCAGAACCTGCTTGAATTTGTTGACACTACTGACTATGATGCCACCTCAGTGATTCCATATATTGAGGAGCATATTTCATCACTGATGGGATTCTTTAAAAAGTACTTCCCTGAAAACAGTTCCCAATATGACTGGGTGAGAGAGCCTTTCAATGCATCAGCTCCAACTGGTTTCAGCTCTGCAGAGGAGGACCAGTTCATCGACATGACGTCTGGCTCCACATTGAGACTGAGGTTCACGTCACAGACACTGAGTGTAGAGAGGCAGTATCCACTCTCAGGGCAGAGGGCCGTGGGCATTCTTCTTCCTTTTGCAACATCTTATCTTTGTGAGACTGGCTTCTCTGCTGTTGCTGCACTGAAGACCAAGTACAGGTCCCAGCCAAACATTGAGCCGGAGCTGAGAGTTGCAGTATCATGCTTCAAACCCGCTTCCAAAAGCTGTGCACTGCAAAACGTGCTCATTGGAGCCATTAATCCTGACTTCCTCATTTTGAAAAAAAAAAATCTGCACAAATTGTTTTATTCATTTTTGTTTTATAGGTCAAAGTGTTTTATATATTGTGCTCCTGAGCTAATGTTGCTGATCAATTTGAATTAATAATTATTTATTGATTATATTTCATTTTATTTTTCAGTATCAAATGGTCAAAAAATGTTTACAGTTTAAATAAGGATTGAATTTTTTTTTTAAATTTCAGGCAAATTGATGCACTTTTTACAGACTAAAAAACAATGTTAATAAAGTTATTTTTTGTTGTCAGTTGATCCATATTTCTTTCTTTTTTCTTTTTTGTTTTCTTTCATGTTAATAAGGGTACAATGTTATGCAGAGGTGACTTATAACCATTTTATAGACAAATGATACTATTTACAGTCGCGGTGGAGAGTTGGGGGGCGCGAAATGTTTACTTCTTCCGAGGGGGGGTGTAAGAGAAAATAACTGAGAAGCCAATTAAGATATTATTTATTACCCATAATTTAATGTTTTATAATATTTGATGAGGTCTGTCAAGCATAACCTTTCCACCCCGTCACTGAAAATAGAGGAAAGAGTTTTAAAATAAATTCTTTGTGATATTTTTGAAAAATAATGTTATTTAGTTCTAATTATTAACTATAATAGAGTATATTTTTTGTGTGGCGACATTTAAAGTAGTGACGCATGCGTAATGTAGGATAAACATAATGCTTTTGTGTCCGAGGTGTTTTCTGTTAAGTTCAACATGTATATTAAACGATGGATTGTCAAAATGAAAAATAGGCCAAATGGCGCCCGTCTCATGGGACGACTCAAAAAGGGGATTTCATGTCATGAAAGGTGAGAGAAGTGTATTTTGTTATCGCTGCTTTTGAAAACAACCTTCCTTCAGGCAGATTTCAGCCTTTTTTCATAGGTTGGTTTTCCTAAAATTAAGACTATATTTCTCTGCTACATGTACAGCTGGTTTAGAGATTGTGTCGTGTAGTATTTGTGTTTTTATTTCCATTTTATTAGCTCTGGAGTACTTAAAAGTGTGTTGCAGCTCAAATATTCAAGTGGTCATTGAAATCCATCATCAACGTTCACAACATTCTCATTTTCACACGTTGTGCTTTTCCCCTCCAGACCTCTCCGGCTCCCTGTGCCACCCCTCTCTTCACCCTCCCAGAGGTTCCCTCAGGAAGCCGCAGTGTGAGATCAACCCCTTCCAGCCTCACCCCTCCACCGTCCGATGGGCGGCTTCGCTCACAGACTCCGCCCTCAGCCCCATCCACCTGGGGGCTACCTGGCTGTCCTCCGCCGTGCGAGGGCTCGACAGGAAGCTGGCCTGATCCGGTGTCACGCGTGCTCCCACGGGAACGAAGGAGCCCAATGGTGACGCTTTTCCTCGCGCCGGAATTTAGAAAAACAATGATCTTTGGCACACGGGTCATGTGACATATTACTCATTTCAGAGCACACTCAGCCCCGTCCTTCCAGCCACTAGTACATGTCCATCATATTCACTGCTCATTGGTGGGATACAGCAGAAGATACATGTGAAAGTGTTGAGACGGTTCAGACATCAGACGCTTGCTTTTTCCCTCATCTCTCCACTTCTCCAGAGCCTCCATCTCTCTCCATCTACCCCTCCCCTCTGCCGCTGACCGTCCCAGGTCAGGTCATCACCGTCCGGTGTGAGGCGTCCGGCTTCGCCCCCCCCCCTCTCCCCGGAGCCGAGCCGGGAGTTCCGAGGGGCCGACGGGAGCGCCCGGTCGCCGGCACCTACAGCCAGAGCACCAGGCTGGAGCTGGAGCCAACCAACCTGGGAGGAGGAGGGGAGCTCAGCTGCATCGCTGCTCATCCTGGAGGCAGCAGGCGAGCTGGGGTCACCTTCAATCTCATGGGGAAGACACGTGATTCAGGGTGTGGTTGGGCAAAATGGGACGGAGCGTTTTGTGTGTAGGCAACACACACACACACACACACACACACACACACACACACACACACACACACACACACACACACACACACACGCAGCCCCATGTAAAACACAGCTACAGAAAGGGACCTGAAGCTGATAATTGTTTAATCCTAATATGTCCTGCATTTGATTATTGATGAACAAGGCTCTGAATAATAGGAAATAAAAGACAAGGAGTAAAATTCAGATCATGAACTTGACACAATGAACTTGAGATTATTATTATAACTTGACACAACAAGGAACGTTCAGTTCTGGCTTTTGGCAACAATGAACAAACCGTGTGAGACTGAGATGAGCTAAAAGGAAATAGAATTGTTTTTAAACCTCCACCGCCTCACTGTAAATATAATGACATAACCTAATATATTATATAATATATTCCCTTTGTCAAATGTATTTAAACAATAACGTTTTAAAGGTGGTGGTTTATCATAATAATACCTCATGCAAGCTTAAACAACTTTGTTATCTCACTTTAGAGCAGCATCTGGTCTGAATCAGAGGATGTTACATTAAATGTCCACTAGGTGGCAGTACCACAACGAAGACATTGGTTCAGGTAAGAAAAGATAATTGATTGAATGTGTTTTTAACCCTTTCAGGGCTCAGTGCACCTTCTATGGAGGACTCCATGGCGATGGTTGCAGTAGCGCTGCTGCTGTGTGCATTTCTCAAACTTACCTTTTGGAAGTGCACCAGCTCAGTTACCAAATAAAGGCGTTTTGAAGCCGATGGGATGTCGCGGTGAGCGCTGTCTGCAGTGGATGAGAAGCTTCTTTCTCAAGCCGTCCTGGATCTAACTTTGTGTGTGTGTTTGCTTTGATTCAGGCTCGGACGGCGTCAAACAACAGAAGGTAATTTCATCGTATCTGTGCTGGTCCTGTGGTGTGAATATCCAGTGGTGGTGCAGTGTTTTTGTAGCGTCTTGTTTGTGTTGACGAGGAGCTCTCACTCCTCTTGTAACTTGCCCTCAACATCTTCCAGTTACAGAAAGAGAAGTGAGAATGACCAGAGGGAGCCCTCCACCGTGGAAACCTCTGTTCTTCCCCTGTCGTCGTGGTGATTTCATGTTTGTTTCATCTGGAGCTGAAAACATTTGAAATGATATTATTTTGTGTGTATTATATTGGTGCAGTGACATGTCTCCGCCACTAGAGGGCTGCAGGTGCTCACTCATGGATGAATGACATGAGTTCATGTATTTTGGGTCAAATTAAACAATTAACTGAGTTATTTTATCTCATTCTTTTATCAAGACGCTGTGAAACCAGCCGTAAAGAAAATGTCTCTCTCTGTTTATTTTAATACATATGTTAAATACCACAATGACTGTATATGTTGTGTATATATATATATATATATGTATTTATATATATATGTATTTATTTGAATGATGACATCACCTGTACATTTGGGTAGAATTCCATTTGACTCTGCAAACAATGTGTAAATATGTTGAATACATTGAATATTTTAATGGAGCTTTGTCCCTTCAATCTCAGATCTCCACCGTCATTATCAAATCATATCTGCGATCAAGGGCAACGTCAACCTCCAAGAGAAGTCTGACAATTATCATATTCAATGAAGAGCAAAGTATTTATATTTGACATTTTACTCTCGATAGAAACTCAAAAAGATGAATCCTCAACATAGAGAAGGGAATGAATCATGTCATGTGTCGGGTAAATATGATTGGGAAGAGGCCTTCAATTTAATGCCTGTCTGATAATGTTCCTTGGGGTGTGTACATGTCGTCCTCAGAGATGTAAGTACTGTAATACCTTGAAAATATCCCCTTCTGTGCTGCAGTGCTTGAAAAACCCAGATCAGAGACTTGTCTTCTGCCCTCTGGTGGATGATCTGTGCACTGCAGACACTAGAGGGCCTTTCATTTCTAAAACCATGATGTCTTGACTTTATTGAAAGATTTGTTTTGTGAGGGAAACTTTTCTATTTTCGAAAATGTTACAGCCAGAATAACAATTATATTGTTACTTGTATTTCAAGAAAAATATTTACTGGTTTGGTGAAACTTATAAATCATTGATATTCAATTGTTTTTTTTACAAGGCTATGATGTGAAAATGTGTTTATTAAATTACATTTTTACATTACATTTAGTCATTTAGCAGACGCTTTTATCCAAAGCGACTTACAATTGTTCAAACACAGACGGACGCAGCCATCAGGAGCAATTAGGGGTTAAGTGTCTTGCTCAAGGACACTACAGCATGCTAGCAGGAGGAGCCTGGGATCCAACCAGCAACCTTTAGATCACTAGACCACCAGCTCTACCTCCTGAGCTACCATCCCCGTTAAATATGATACAGCACATATACAGTATAACATAATGTATCTGTAAATACTTCAGTGGTGATTGTATTGCATTACATGGTGCAATGTGCATCATGTCTCCCAAAATACTAAATACACTGTTTTGATTAATTACACAAATTAAAGCTCTGCACAGGTGTTGCGACCTCTAATTATTTGGGAATTTGCATATTGATTATTTAAACTAAAATAAGCTGAAATAGATTTAATTTGTTCACGCAGAAGATATTCTTCCTTTTCATTGTATTTTGATATTGTTAATGTGCCAAATATGATTCTGATTAATGTAACTTAGTAGAGGTCAGAGTTCAGTATTAACGTGAGCGAGTGACGTCATCGATATGCGCAGTAGAGCGAGGGAGAGAATGGAGTCACCTTGTATTTACATTCATGGTACTGAAGGTCACGACAGTCTTCTTTGTGTTAAACTGTTACAACCAAGAACTGAGGTGAATAAAAGTTGCCACGTGGAAGAGACAGAGTCATGTCTGCAACATTAAGTTGGCGTTTCCGCCCGGTCATCATCGTCGTTTTCACGGAGAGTTTATTGGACGGTTTGAGAAGATAACGAGAAATAAAAACTTAATACGTCGACGTAGTGAGTCCTGAGCTGCGTCTCATCGAGGAGACATTTCACCTCGGAGCCGAATTGTTGTTTCTGTAATAAGCTTCACAGGTTCTGTAGATACTGTAGCTTATCTAATATTGACCAGACGGCGTGAATCCTTTTAGCAGCTTTATTCCCAACAACTCCACCACAGGAGGTCAGGTTATCCTGTCATCCTCCAGTTTCCTCGTTACTTTGTACAAGCGACACACCCTCCTTTGCGGGGCGGTCCCTCCTTTGTTATTTCCCCTCCCCCGAGTATCTAGTTTCAGACTCCCCGCTGTGTGGGCGCCAGATGAACCGTTTCAGTGCCGGTTTCAGTGTCTTTATACATGTTTTAATTTTGGCTCTGACTGATCAAGGAAACTGTATTTCATAATTATCCACAATATGAATGATAGTATTGTACATAAATAAATCAATGTAATGTATACTGTAGTATACACATATAGTTTTGCTATCGAGGATTAGTTCAATCTGTAATGTTATAGTTATAGTAGTATAGTTATACGTAGTATGTAATAGTTATAGTATATGTATATATTATAAGTATATATATATATTTATTTTTTCTCACAAAGCACAACGTCTCTTGTTAAGAGTGAACTTCAAGTTGAAGTTCAAGTTCAAGAGATTATTTGTCACATACATACACATACGGTCGTACTTATATGCAGTGAAATGTCACGACACCCGGTGATGACGCACAAGCTCTATAAGCTCGAAAAATACTCAGATGTGCGTAATGGACACGCGGTGCTCACGCAGGCGGCCGCAAGGGGCGGCGCCACAATCGCGATTCTGGTTCTATAATTATATAATAGGATTAATTGTCTGTGTTGTATTAAATATAAACTTCACTGTGAAGTCAGTAGATTAAAGATGTAATAATTCATTCAGCAGCAGTTGTTCAAACAGTAGAAAGATCAGGATTCTACAGCTGATGATGATGACGAAGATGATGAAGATGAAGATGATGATGAAGATGATGACGAAGAAGATGATGATGAAGCTGATGATGAAAATGATGATGATGATGATGAAGATGAAGCATCAATAAAGCTCATCAGTCTGAATTGAAATCAAATAGAATAATAAAGAATTAAATGAAAAATTACCAAACGTAAACAAAAAGCTGAAAAATACAAAACAAACTGTAAGAAAAACAAATATACAAATGTGACATTAGCCCCCCCCCCCCCCCCTTCATCCTGTTGTAGGTCATTATGGGATGTAGCGAAGCCGCAACAGGAGGCTTCAGGACGTACACAGCAGCTGGACCAATGTTGTGGACAAGCAGCCGGAGTATTTTTAGGATCCTGTGTCGTTGCAATGCCTTGCAGGCTACAAATGTTCAGGTGTTAGAAGGAGGGCGAGTCCGGAGCACTGTAAGGTGCTGCTGTGCTGGGAGACAACACATGTTTGTACTTGAAAAGAAACTTGCAGAGAGAAGGAGGCAGCTCCATGTGTAATTATCACATAATTCACAATGTATTAATCAATCAAATGGAATCATATCTTTTCGTCTAAATTATTGAAAATAAATGAAAATCCTGGAAATGATTTTTTTCTTATCGTAACTTATAGCAAGTGAACCAAATGTATTTAATTGATCCTCTGTCGCTCATAACTACATGATTATTTTAATATTTCTTTCTAAGACATATGCTGCCTTCATACAAACTATTTAAAGTTCCACAAACAAAAAGGTTGTGAAAGTGAAGTGAGTGAAACGAGTGAAACACGCCCTCTCGTGGACAGTGGTTGTATGGACAAGAGGTCAGGACAAGCTCTACAACGTCGCCATCTAGTGGACGAAACCTGAAGGACAACAACAAAAACCATGACGGAGGCCTCCGCAGGACTCCTGTCAAGGTTGACGTTCATCACAGAGGTTCATCTCATTTGAGCTTCCTTCCTGCATTTCATTGATGGATCAACACTTTGGTTGTCAAACACATTTAGTTGTGTAGTTTAGTTGCTCCTTCCACATCATATGTCAAGTGCTACAAGCGTTTGATTTGTATTTATTGTTCTTTATTAGATATATTACAAAAGATAGTCCCTCACATATAAGGACAGCAATACAAAGAAGAAAAAGGTCAACAACAAATACACGGCACGATCCCTTTATAATTCTTAATGAATAAGTATAGTTGGTGTAAGTGTTTATAAAATAAAGAATATAAATATAGTTGGTGTTTTAGTGCCGTGGTTGTTCTTCTAAAACCAAGATATGTTTATATATTTATGGATATATATAATATAGTATGTTAATATGTTGTATGTAGACTGGAGCTGTAACGAAGCTGGAATTATTCAAGTATTTATGATTCTGATTCTGATTCTGATTCTCAAGGTGGATCAGTACGTCAGCAGCTACATACCAAGCTGCTGCACTAGAGGGCGCTGTGCAGCCTCCTTCAAACTCCCTCTCGTTTCAAACGGATCTCTAAATAAACACACACCAACCGAGCCGTGTTGTCTTGCCTGTGTTTTGATATGAAAAGACATGTTTTTAAGTTCACCTTTCACAGGGGTCGTGTATAAATCGGGTACGTGCGTCTCAGAGTGCGCTGCTCAAACTGTGACGACGCAGGACGGAGGTGAAACGTCAACACTGACACACGGAAGGAGGAGGCTGGAGGCGGCAGCCAATCAGCAGCGGCCTCTTTCACGGTGCGTTCACTGCCCTCGGAATTTAAATGACACACGGACAACCACAAACGAGGTGCTGCTCAAAAACGTCTTGACTTGTAGAAACACAGTAGTTGTCAAAGCTGGACGACGTTATAATAACATCTCTGTCGCAATGTAGCTGAATGTTATTCTCCCTTGTAAGTCGCTTTGGATAAAAGCGTCTGCCAAATGACTAAATGTAAATGTAAATGTAAATAACAGACCTGACAACATGCACGCGTTGTGTGTTCCAACCACGCAATTATTGCTCAAAATAATCATAATAATAATAATAATAATAATAATAATAATAATAATAATCATCATCATCATCATAATCACAATTAAAATTAAATTAATATATGTATATATGTGTATTTATAGAATAGAATCAACAATCAATACAAATCAATAGCGTACGTTTGTTGGGCATTTATGTTCGTGTAACCCCTCCTTCTCCCTTTATTATCCACCGAGGTGTCACGCTGCATTGTCAGGTCCAATGGGAAGTGGAGGAGTAATAATTAAGCACACAAATGTGACCGTAATGTTCGAATATAAAACGTTAGATGCACCAATTGATCGGCCAGTGACCGGAATCGGCCATGACCGGTGACCCGCCGATCAGTGATCAGATATCAGATATTTCAGATTCTGTGCCTGATACAGTTCTCATCTACTGTGCTGGTAAAAATGTTCCGATACTCAAACCCGATACCAACGTAATGTAACATAGTGGACAATCCAAAAAGAGAGCGAGAAAGAATGTCACTGTTTGGAGGTACATCAAGGTAAAGGAAGAACATTAGATCAATAATTTATTAATCGCCTGACAATATTCGAATCGATATTCAATTCCAATCTCTGTCACTACAGCGGAGCGTCTCATGGTGCACGAGCTCCAATCGTGATGAGAAGTTTGACTCTTTTTTGAGACTGGGTTCTAGACGAGTCACTCAGTAAAACAAGTTCGATTCACTTGGTTTAATCCACCATGAGTTCCAGTGAACGAGAGTGAGAAGAGTCTGTCATATATTATTTTTACTTTTTTATTGCAATAATTGCAATTTATTTTGGAAAGCAAGTACCCTATAAATATAATAGAAAGGTATATTTGCACTGTAAGTGAAAGAGACTTTCATTTGAAGTTTGAACTGGACATTTCCATGTTAGTAAATTGCAGCGATCCATTGGCATCTCTTTCTTTAATTTTTGTGTAAAACGATAGCTCAGATTTTTTTGTTTAATCTATTTGCATAGTCAGTCTCACAACAGCTCTTTCCCTTTTTAGATGTTTTTTTTGTGTGGGTTAAAAAAGGGCACTGTTTCCACTGGTGGAAGCTCGGGTGGAGGCTTCCTCTGGTAGCTGAGAAAATTTGGGTTATTTTGAACACCTGAAACACCAGTTCCTGCAATCTAGAGTACACAGCGGGGAGACAATGACCTCAACAACCGGGATGTCCCTCTGAATGGACAACAGCATACGATCTGAGAGGAGAGGGAGGAACAGATAGAGAGAGGAAGAGAAAGAGGAAAGGAGACAAGGAAATGATGTGTGGAGGAGAGAAGAGAGGAGAGAAGAGGAAGAGGTGTGGGTTAGGTCCGAGGTAAACGGCGCCTCTTTGTTGGAGAGGGACGTGCCTGGCACAGTTGGATTGGTCTTGACGAGTAATGTAATTTCATGTCTGACTCCACCGGCATGGACCCCACAACCTCAAGGCCTCAGTGCCTTGATGAAACCAGGTTTAGGCACCTCCACCCTGAACCGTTAGGTGTAGGTGTTTTGAGCGCGAGCTTGTTTCTATGAGAACATGTCATCTAAGCTCTTGTTTGTCACCCAACATCGCAGTGAAGGCCCGCAAAGGTCAAATGTTAAAAGTGGTTTGGACTTATTTAAGCCCCTTTGTCAGAGAGGGACGTGCCTGGCACCGTATTATTGGTGTCAATGAGTATATGTGATTTGACCACTCATTTGTCACATTGCATGAAGGAAGCAAGGAGCTGAGCAAGGGGCTATTCTCAAAACGTAGCCCAAAACAGTGACCCACGATGCAGGCCTTTCCAATGGACCAATATAGTCACAACAGAGAGACCGTTGGAATCACCTCAATGTTAAGATTTTATTTCAAATGCCTTTTTTGACCATTTTGCAATGAGAAGGATCTATAAGCCATCTCCAGATTAATATATATATATACACACATATATACACACACACACACACACACACACACACACAAATATATAAATACGACTGTGACTAATACACAATACAAGCAAAAGGAAAGTTTTTATTTTATTCTTGTACTGTACAAAAGACTTGATTATGCATCTACAGAAGTACAAACCCCAGTTCCAATGAAGTTGGGACGTTGTGTAAAATCTAAATAAAAACAGAATACAATGATTTGCAAATCCTTTTCAACCTATATTCAATTGAATACACTACAAAGACAAGATATTAAATGTTCAAAAAGCTGGGACAGGGGCACGTTTACCACTGAGCTACATCACCTTTCCTTTTAACAACACTCAATAAGCGTTTGGGAACTGAGGACACTAATTGTTGAAGCTTTGTAGGTGGAATTCTTTTCCATTCTTGCTTAATGGATGACTTCAGTTGCTCAACAGTCCGGGGTCTCCGTTGTCGTATTTTGCGCTTAATAATGCGCCACACATTTTCAATGGGAGATGGGTCTGGACTGCAAGTAGGCCAGTCTAGTACCCGCAGTCTTTTAACATTGAAGCCACGCTGTTGTAACACATGCGGAATGTGGCTTGGCATTGTCTTGGTGAAATAAGCACTGATATCCCTGAAATGAAGTTGCTTGGATGGCAGCATATGTTGCTCCAAAACCTCTATGTACCTTTCAGCATTAACAGTGCCTTCACAGAAGTGCAAGTGAGCCATGCCATGGGCACTAACACACCCCCATACCATCACAGATGCTGGCTTTTGAACTTTGCGCTGATAACAATCTGGACGGTCCTTTTCCTCTTTGGCCCGGAGGACACCACGTCCATGATTTCCAAAAACAGTTTGAAATGTGGACTCGTCAGACCACAGCACACCTTTCCACTTTGCGTCAGTCCATCTCAGATGAGCTCGGGACCAGAGAAGCCAGTAGCGTTTCTGGGTGTTGTTGATATATGGCTTTCGTTTCGCTTGGTAGAGTTTTAACTTGCACTTGTAGATAAACTGTGTTCACTGACAATGGTTTTCCGAAGTGTTCCTGAGCCCACGTGGTAATATCCTTTACAGAATGTCAGTTTTTAATGCAGTGTTTAGGGATCGAAGGTCACAGGCATTCAATGTTGGTTTTCAGCCTTCCCGTTACGTGCAGAGATTTCTCCAGATTCTTACAATCTTTTGATGAAGGACTGTAGATGATGAAATCCCTAAATTACCTGCAGTTGTACGTTGAGAAACGTTGTTCTTAAACTGTTGGACGATTTGCTCATACAGTTGTTCACAAAGTGGTGAACCTCGCCCCATCCTTGCTTGTGAACGACTGAGCCTTTCTGGGAGGCTCCTTTTATACCCAATCATGACACTCGCCTGTTTCCAATTAACCCGTTCAACTGTAGAACTTTCCAAACAGCTGTTTTTTTGAACATTCCTCAACTTCCCCCAGTCTTTTGTTGGCCCTGTCCCAATTTTCAAAATGAGTGAATATTTGCAAAAAAAAAAAACAACTCAATAAAGTAAATCAGTTTGAACATTAAATATATTTATTGTCTTTGTAGTTTATTCAATTGAATATAGATTGAAAGGATTTCCAAATCATTGTATTGTTTTTATTTACATTTTACGCAACGTCCCAACTTCATTGGAATTGGGGTTTGAATTAGAAAATAAAATAAATGGTGTTATCAGTGTTTTCCCATGTGGGGATTGGAAAATGTAAAATTCTCTTCAATGGGTCTTGTTCAGTAGCCCCCAGGGTAGATTTTGAGAGGATCAGTGATGGAAGACGAACTCAGAACAATGTTATATATTAAAGCAAGAATAGAAACAAAAAGATAAGGCACAATAATATCGCTGAGAAAACAGGTGAGATCAACCCTGAACACATTCAACATCCCATTCTGCATTTTAGGTCAGAAACAGTGATTAACCCAATTTGTAATGAAAATCTAAAAACAGACTAAAAGACAATTTTTAGATTAGTCTGTAAAGTCCCTGTCAAGTGAATGTAATGATTTGGTTCTAAACACATGATGCATGTTAGAAAGTAAATGCTGAAAACATGTGAAAATACTGAACAATGTAGGACTGAGTTGTGGAGGCAGTTAAACTGTTTCTCACCATTTTTGTGGTGCTGATGTTTTTTTGGCGGTGCTAAATCACGACCCGATGACGGGGTTGGATGGGTCATACCCTGCCTGGCCCCTCCCCCTATCATGATATAAACACCAGGGCGGACCCTCAGAAATGGAGCATAAGTGGTGATAAGATATGTTAACAGCTTACAGAGTTTGGGATCAAACGCTGTTTTAGGAATAAACACCTGGAGTAAAAGGCGTCTTCAGGGAGACGGTGAACTCATTCCAAGCGGACACGCCCCAGCATCCAGAGCAGAGTACTGCCTTTTCTTCACGATTCTGAAACTAAATTTTATATATTTGGCTAATTATTTTGAATCATTCAAATCTGGCTGGGTGGTTAATAACACAATTTTCTGTATTGTGACAAACTCAGAACAAATTATTTTCACTTTACAGGTATTTTAACACTTAATGTTAAGTAATACAAAAGATAAAACACATTAAGGCAATTCCCTGAATTCAATTTCCCTGGAGTTATAGATGTCATAGTTGGCAGCATATTAGGTTACATACATACATACAGTGGGGAAAAAAAGTATTTAGTCAGCCACCAATTGTGCAAGTTCTCCCACTTAAAAAGATGAGAGAGGCCTGTAATTTTCATCATAGGTATACCTCAACTATGAGAGACAGAATGGGGGGAAAGAATCCAGTAAATCACATTGTAGGATTTTTAATGGATTAATTGGTAAATTCCTTGGTAAAATAAGTATTTGGTCACCTACAAACAAGGAAGATTTCTGGCTTCACAGACCTGTAACTTTTCCTTTAAGAGGCTCCTCTGTCCTCCACTCGTTACCTGTATTAATGGCACCTGTTTGAACTCGTTATCAGTATAAAAGACACCTGTCCACAACCTCAAACAGTCACACTCCAAACTCCACTATGGCCAAGACCAAGGAGCTGTCAAAGGACACCAGAAACAAAATTGTTGACCTGCACCAGGCTGGGAAGACTGAATCTGCAATAGGTCAGCAGCTTGGTGTGAAGAAATCAACTGTGGGAGCAATTATTAGTAAAATGGAAGACATACAAGACCACTGATAATCTCCCTCCATCTGGGGCTCCACGCAAGATCTCACCCCGTGGGGTCAAAATGATCACAAGAACGCTGAGCAAACATCCCAGAACCACACGGGGGGACCTAGTGAATGACCTGCAGAGAGCTGGGACCAAAGTAACAAAGGCTACCATCAGTAACAAACTACGCCGCCAGGGACTCAAATCCTGCAGTGCCAGACGTGTCCCCCGGCTTAAGCCAGTACATGTCCAGGCCCGTCTGAAGTTTGCTAGAGAGCATTTGGATGATCCAGAAGAGGATTGGGAGAATGTCATATGGTCAGATGAAACCAAAATATAACTTTTTGGTAAAAACTCAACTTG
This sequence comes from Zeus faber, assembly GCF_960531495.2. Classification (NCBI taxonomy): domain Eukaryota; kingdom Metazoa; phylum Chordata; class Actinopteri; order Zeiformes; family Zeidae; genus Zeus; species Zeus faber. The sequence continues at coordinate 5,469,721 of NC_137193.1, read as the reverse complement.
TCGTGTTTGGAGGAGAAGGAAAGCTGAGTTGCATCCAAAGAACACCATACCTACTGTGAAGCATGGGGGTGGAAACATCATGCTTTGGGGCTGTTTTTCTGCAAAGGGACCAGGACGACTGATCCGTGTAAAGGAAAGAATGAATGGGGCCATGTATCGTGAGATTTTGAGTGAAAACCTCCTTCCATCAGCAAGGGCATTGAAGATGAAACGTGGCTGGGTCTTTCAGCATGACAATGATCCCAAACACACCGCCCGGGCAACGAAGGAGTGGCTTTGTAAGAAGCATTTCAAGGTCCTGGAGTGGCCTAGCCAGTCTCCAGATCTCAACCCCATAGAAAATCTTTGGAGGGAGTTGAAGGTCCGTGTTGCCCAGCGACAGCCCCAAAACATCACTGCTCTAGAAGAGATCTGCATGGAGGAATGAGTCAAAATACCAGCAACAGTGTGTGAAAACCTTGTGAAGACTTGCAGAAAACGTTTGACCTCTGTCATTGCAAACAAAGGGTAAATAACAAAGTATTGAGATGAACTTTTGTTATTGACCAAATACTTATTTTCCACCACAATTTGCAAATAAATTCTTTAAAAATCAGATAATGTGATTTTCTGGATTTTTTTTTCTTACTTTGTCTCTCATAGTTGAGGTGTAGCTATGATGAAAATAACAGGCCTCTCATCTTTTTAAGTGGGAGAACCTGCACAATTGGTGGCTGACTAAATACTTTTTTGCCCCACTGTATATGCAGTGAAATGTCATGACACCCAGTGATTACGCACAATAAGCTCTATAAGCTCTAAAAATACAAAAAAATACAAAAATGTACGTAATCGACACAAGGTGCTCGCGCAGCGGGCCGCAAGGGGAGGCGCCACAATTGCTATTCTGGGTTATATAATTATATAATAGAATTAATTGACTGTGTTCTATTAAATATACATTTAAATCCTCCTAAATGAAACTGACCTGAACTTACGTACCTCCAGCACTTATCTTTAAAGTAAAATTGTTTCAATAACACTATTTTTTAAAACAGATTTTAATCAACTTTAAATATTTAAGGATTTTTCTGGAGTTGGTCGGTAGAGTTCTGAAATTGATCGGAAAACCGTAAAATAGTTAAAAATGATCATGCGGGCCAAAGATTATTCCATCGCAGGCCGGTCCTTGAGTTTGACACGTGACCTATGGTTATGAGCTCTGGGTAGAGACCGAAAGAACGAGATCGGAAAGACAAGCGGCCGACATGAGTTGCCTCCGTAGGGTGGCTGGGCTCAGCCTTAGAGATAGGGAGAGGAGCGTGGACATCCGGAGGGAGCTTGGAGTAGAGGCGCTGCTCCTTCGCTTCCAAAGGAGCTAGTTGAGGTGGTTCGGGCATCTGATCAGGTTGCCTCCTGTGCGCCTTCCTTTGGAGGTTTTCCGGGCACGTCCAACTGGTAGGAGACCACGGGGTAGACCCAGAACACGCTGGAGCGATAGTGGCGCCGCCCCTTGCGGTCGCCTGCTCCGGTGCTCCGGTCGACATTTGCACATTTTAGTATTTTTTTCCGTTTTTTTATCATAATGTCCACCAAAAAAGCATCGGCAGTTACCTCTTTTAAATTTATTTTATTCTATATATATTTTTATTTTATTCTATAAGTACTCCACTTACTGTATTACGTTTTAGGAATCAGTTAGTTAGTAGAAAGAAATTTTCTGAGGTAGCTACTGTGTTCTGTCTAGGACATATTGTGTGTAATCACCGGGTGCGTTGCATTACATTTCACCGCATATATGTATGAAAGTATGTATATGTATGTGACGAATAAAGCTCTTGAATCTTGAACCTTGAAGGGATAACATATCCCAGCTGGCCTGGAAACGCCTCGGGGTCCCCCAGGAGGAACTGGAAAAGGTTGCGGGGGAGAAGGGGGCCTGGAGATCCATGCTCAGCCTGCTGCCACCGCGAACCCGGCCCCGGATAAGCGGAGGAAAATGGAGGGATGAAACCGAATTTTATGTACTTGGCAAAAATCTGTCAAATCTGGCTGAGTGGTTATTAACACATTTTAGGTGGTGTGAGAAACTCAGAAAAAAAAATATTTTCACTTAACATTATGTGTTAAACTACCTGGTAAGTAATACAAAAAATAAAACACAATAAGGCAATTCGCTGGATGCAATTCAATTTCCCTGGAGTTGTAGATGTCATAGCTGGCAGCATATAAGGTTACATACATACAAATATAATGCAGTACATCAGAATACATTAAAAAAATATTACAAAAAGCATTTAAAATGGACTAGTGTTTCCATTTTGCATCTCAGACTGTTGTAACGCTGCAACTGCAAGTCCTACACCTGTGAACATGAGTAGGAAGCTTCTCAACTAACTTGGGCCCTACATTGAAGTAGTATTGTTACTCCGAGTTGATCGTTTAATGCAATTCCTAGGAGAGGTTCTTAGATGTTTGAGTACAGGCCCTGATCTACTGTGGAGACCTCAGCACTTGAGAGTTAACAGTTTGAAGACAACAATGTCCCTTCATTTAAGATGAGGAAGCGATTTATCACCTGTGTGAATACGTTGATGTACTTTGAGATTATGTCTTGTACCCCACTTCTTCCCACACTGGTCACAGTGGTACGGTTTATCATCTGTGTGAATACGTTGATGTCTTTTGAGATAACCACTTGTAATAAACTTCTTCCCACACAGTTCACAGCCGTACGGTTTCTCTCCTGTGTCAATACGTTCATGTCTTTTGAGACAACCCAAGTTAAGGAAACTTTTGTCACACTGGTTACAACAATGCCTTGGTGTGTCCTTCTGTTTCCCAGTGGTTCCAGAGGTTCCTATTGGCTGAGAGGCTGCAGAGGGGAGGAGACTCTCTGCTCTGATCTCTCCACTTCTCAGCTGTCTGACACCAAGCTCGCTGTGACTCCTCCTAATGTGCTTAGGACAGGAAAAACCATGAGTCTTCACTGCTGGAAGAACAGAGGGAGAGAAAGAAAAGAGCAGATTACAAAGAAGGTAGGTCATGGCAGAAAGATGGCCGACTGTTGTTGTCGTGCTGTACCACCGTGCTGTGGTGGGACCTGTGAACCCGCTTTGTCTTGCCAACTGAGCCATGCAAAAGAACGGCCTGAAGGGAGGAGCTGCTACTCAGAGTGGAGGACAATGTGTTGGGTCTGAAATTATTTTCTGTGCCTGTCTGATAAAAAACAGCCTGAACAATGGGTTGTTGCCTCACTCCCATAATCTTCATGTTTCTCTGTGTGAGGAGTGTAACCTGGGTTTGTAGCTGGACAGACACTTCGGGGTTAAGTGTCTTGCTCAAGGAGGCAGCGACTGAACCACCACAAGGCTTTAATAAACACTAAATGATTTGAACAAACTATTAATGTCAATAATGTTTAAAAAGTATTCAAGATTCAAGATTCAAGATTTTTATTTGTCACATACATATACATACTTCCATACATATATGCAGTGAAATGTAATGCAACGCACCCGGTGATAGCACACAATATGTCCTAGGAAAAAAGAAATAAAAGTAAAAAATTCCTTTCTAATAGACCGACTAACTGACTCCTAAAACGTAATACAGTAAGTTGAATACTTATAGAATAAGATAAAAAATATATAGAATAAAATACAATAAAAATGAATTGAAATAAAATGGAATAGATAGAAGGAATATGCCTATGTATATACAGATATGTGCATTTAAAGTGGCATGTGAATTAAAGTGGCATGTGAATGTGAATAGTGTGAGGTAGTGTTTGGGATAATACAGCACAGTATACAACAGTACGGCGCAGCAATACGGCATCACGAACAACCCTGAACAGTGATACAGTATGCGATACAGTATGCTACATACAGTACAGTAGGTAGTGGAGCCTAGTGCATGGCTCAGTTAGGACCCCTGGTGAGGTCAGCGTTGACAGTTCTGATGGCTTGAGGGAAGAAACTCCGTCTCAGTCTCTCTGTTCTCGCTGCGTGTCTGCGGAGGCGCTTGCCTGACCGCAGCAGCTGAAACAGTCCGTTGTTGGGGTGATGAGGATCCTTCATGATCCTGCAGCTCTGCTACTACACCTCCTGGTGTATAACTCCTGCAAGGGGGGGAGGGTAGTTCCAGTGGTACGTTCAGCTGAACGCACCACCCTCTGCAGGGCCCGCCTGTCCTGGGCAGTACAGTTCCCAAAGCAGGCAGTGATGTTGCCTGTCAGGATGCTCTCCACTGCTCCAGAGTAGAAGGACTTGAGGATCCTCACCGAGACCCGGAATTTCCTCAGCTGCCTGAGGTGGTAGAGACGCTGCCTCGCCTTTCTCACCAGAGTGTCTGTGTGAACAGTCCATGTTAAGTCCTCTGTGATGTGGACTCCCAGATATCTGAAGCTGCTCACCCTATCGACAGAATTGTGAGTATTGTGAGTATCTGTAGTGTTCATACTATTTTGGTTATTTTTATTGAATGGTAAATAAACAATTGATGAAGTTATTACCTGTTAACATTCATACAGTTAACAGCTTGGTAGAAAAAAACAAAACGAAAACAAAAAAATTACCTGACTGAGGTTGACTGGTCTCCTTCCAATCTTCATCACTGTCGTCAGTGTCAGATTCAGAAGAGTGTGCAGAGAAGAGCTGCTCAGCACCAGCTGGTTCTGAAGCAGCAGCTGGATCTGAGCTACTGGCTGCTTCTGACACTCCACAGTCCTCTCCATCAGCTTCTGTTTCCATCTGTTCAGTTGAGGTGCAGGCAACAGGTTCTGCCTCTCTCTTCACCTCAGTTTGGTTTTGATGAAGCTGGGACCACTGTGCACACTCTACATCATGTTCAGTCTTCACAGGGAACTCCTCCTCTTCCTTTTTAATGTGTGGGGGCCCTGGCTCCACCTGGCCCAGACTGGGGCTCCACTCCTGCTGCTCAGGGAGAAGCTCCTCTTTTCAGACAGAGAGCTGCTGGAGCTCTGGAGGCAACACTGACAAACAGACACAGAAAGATGAGTGAAACAGACCTGCCAACCTTGGGAAAATATCTGGAGTAGCACAAAAGCGTAACACAAATCTCCGTGGCTCTGACCTGCTGTTTCAGATTTTGGGCGATTGCGATTTTCATTCAATTGTTTGTTCATAATAAAACATGTAGTATAATTTTAAGCTTATTTTTAAGGGAATTAATGAATAAGTAAACATGTCTTTATGTTGCAGAGGTTTGGGGAATCAAATCAACCTCATGAAATATATGTTTGTATGAAGACAAGATACAACATGTTAAGATATAATATGAGTAAGATATGACTTATTTAGACATATGAACAATGTATTCAGACAATATAAATAAGAGTGAATGCATGTCTCAACAGAGAGGCCTCTGTAAAGCAGAGTGAGGGGCGAACTTTGAGTGACCTCTGACCTCTCTCAGGGGAAGAGTGGGGTGCTAAGTAGTTATCTCCAGATGGAGTTAATCTCAGAAAAATAGGAAGGCAAGGAGGAGTGAATGCTTTGAGAAGAACACATAACATTGTAAACCAAAGAGTTTTTGAGTGTATTCTGCAGACCTCACTCAGACTGGTTATTTCTTAATAATAAGTCTTACTGTATATCCAACTTACCTCAAGTGCTGCCTATTTATTGTAAGAACCTAAGAGTGGGGTTTTCTCCACGACAAACACAGCCAATTAGAAAACATTTACATTGTCTTCTGATCATTTTGAGTTCAAGCGGGTATTGCATTGCACTGCTGCCTCACAGCAAGAAGGTCCTGGGTTCAATTTTATGTCTTGGGCGCTGTTGGCACCGTGCTCCGGTGGGTTATCTCCTGATTAGGGGCCTTTCTGTGTGGAGTCGGCATGTTCTCCTTATGCTCACATGGGGTTTCCTTTTTGTAACATCAGTAAGGACCCCCACCAAAACATGCAGAACATTGTCGTCTGACCAGCGATGGACACTTGTAATTGGTCCCCGGGCGTGTCGCTATATGCTGCTCACTGCTGTTGGTCGCAACATGAGTGCATGTGTTGTGGTGTGTGCCGTGTGATAAAGAATCTTCTTCCTCAATCCGTGATCGGAGAAATGAATTTTCTTTATTCTTAATTTGGTCTCATTATGTATATCAGTATATATATTTCGGTTACCACAATAGTGAGATTGCCCATGTGGACACTGTGTTTATTATTCACCACTGAACAATAATAAAACATGAAACTGTCACTGAGTTCTAATAAAATAAATTACTACATGGAACGGGCACCGAGTTCCAATAAAATGGGACGGTCACCAAGTTTCAGTATAATGCAACCTGTAACTGGACACAACATATGACTAACATGGAAATGTCCAGTTTAAACATCAAATGAAAGTCTCGCTCACTTTTAAGTGCAAATATACCCTTCTATTATATTTATATGGTACTTGCATTCTAAAATGAATTGCAATCATTGCAACAAAAAAATAATGATAGACCGACTCTTCTCACTCTCGTTCACTGGAGGTCCTTCCTTCACGTTGCATTAAACCAACTCAATCAAATCTAATGACTCGTTTTACTGAGTGACTGATGATCGATTGGTGCATCTCTATTACCCAGGTTTTAAATGTAAACATTATTCACATTTCCCATTTTACCTCAGCAATGCAACGTCGATGGATAATAAAGTACTGCTGCCCATCAGTGGATGTTGAGCGAGTGAGAGAAGGGGGAGGGGGTTACAGAACAACAGGTCGTCTCACCTTGTCCAACCCCGGGGATGGAGTATAAATACCCAATAAATGTACAGTGTTGTTTTCTATTGATTGATTTCCGTAATTAAATTACAATATATATACTTTCATTCATTTTTTTTTTTTTTTTTAAGAATTGCATGGTTGGTACACAAAATGCATGCAGGTTGGCAGGTTTGGTGAAACCTCAAGATTGGTGCGTTCGACTATATCCACTTTGAATTGAGTTTCCTAATCCTCTAATTGAATCAAAATGTTCAGAAATTCTGATTGCAACCCAATCACAGTTTACAATAATATGATGCATGAAATTTTAAATTATAATTACTTACACTAACAATGAGTTACACTCACAATTGTCATAATTTGAAGGTGACATTCAAGACAGCTTCCTGTTTATTACATATTGGAAAGGTAGAGGATACAGCCTGTGCCAATACCACCTATGTATCTATTTTATTTCTAGTAAAAAATAAAATAAAAAATACGATGCGCACCCTAATGATGTGCACCCCTGCGATCAGTGTGTTTTTAGATGCAGGTTATTTTACTGTATGTCTCCTTATATAATTAAACTGTGCATAATGGGGACACTGTCTCAGTAACTGCCCCCTTCGTCAACGAGGACACAATGATGAACGACGATAAAATCGCCTATCGGATATTTGGGCGGGGCCCAAGTCTAGCCACGATGCTTTCAGAGTGCGGTGTGTACATAGCACTAAGATGGCGGCCATTGAGGAAAGACTGTTTGTATGGCTCCATATTTATTTTTAAGTGCCATATGATAGATATGATATAAGCCTTTTAAAATATATAATCAGGGTCCAGACCTGCTCTGCTCAGCTGGACTCCGGGTCTCAGGATGGAAGCCAGCACTCTGTACAGCCTCCGGATCTCCTGCTCCGAGCGCCTCCGTCTGCTCTCCCAGTTCACCACAGAGCGTTCAAACTCTCTGTAAACGTCTCCTCCTGCCGCTATCACCTTGTCGCTCAGCGCGTCTCTCACTTCTTCTCCCACCTTCACCTTGTCGCACAGGAACAGAAGCTCTCCCACCGCCGCAGATATTCGCTCTCGTACAGAAAAGGTGAAGAGTTGAGGCTGCTCTGTCATTGTTGTTGTCATCGTGGAGCTTCTGGTCACGTGTCTGTTTTGGAGGCGGCGGCAAAGTGAGAGGTGTGATCCACTTCCGGGTCAAAGAGCGCTGCTGGGAGCTTCTCCTTGCTCTAGAATGAGAAGAAAATGTAAATGCTTACTTAATATTAGGAATGTTCATTATAACTACAGTTACTCCTCACTTAACGACGAGTTCCGTTCCTACAACCAGGTCTTTAAGACTCTTTTTAAGACTATTTGGCACGGTGGCGCTGTTGGCACCGTGCTCCAGTGGGTTATCTCCCAAATAGGAGCCTTTCTGTGTGGAGTTTGCATGTTCTCCCCGTGCTCACATGGGGTTTCCTCCACCTCACGTCAGTAAGGACCCCCACCAAAAACATGCACCCATCATCGTCTGACCAGCGATGGACACTTATCACCTGGTCCCCGGGCGCGTCCACGTATGCTGCCCACTGCTCCTGGCTGTGCCCCCGGAGGAAGGACAAGCCAGGATGGGTCAAAAGCAGAGGAGCCATTTCACCGGCCACCATCAAGCATGTGCATGTGTGTGTGTGTGCAAGCATGTGTTGTGGAGTGTCGTGTGATGATTAAAGACTGTTTCTTCTTTCTTCTTCTTCTTTCTTTCTTAAGCCAGTTGGTGGATTATTTCACAGTAAGGAGGCGTGGTGATTGTGAATGCTAGTGTAGTGAATAGTGACAGACTGCAGGAACAGCACTGAGACTGAGAACGGTGATGAGATGAGATGTGCACGTTCTGCGCACGCCGGGGTATTGTACGCAGTGCACAATAGCGACTACACTAAGTATTGATAACAGGCTTTGTATTTTACAAATTAGAGTCTTTTGGCTCTTGTGCGTGAAAATTAACTGTTTTGATTCAGGGTTTATTTCTAATTAAAACATTTAAAAATAAAAAAAGGAAAAAGGACTGTGGGGGCAGTGGGAAAGTAATGTAATCAGTGTATGCCCAAGTACCATGTAACACCGATAACCACGGCAACCCTAATTGATGTTATTCAAACATTGTGCCAATTTAATGAGGTTATCCATTCGGATAAGTGAACGTTTATTTCTTTAATCTGACCCCTTTGTCTTGTTTATTTTCATCTTTAGTTCCAATTGAAGATGAAAAAAATATATATATATATTTATATAAACACTTTTTTATCGATGAAAAAGGCTCTGAATAATACAAAATAATAGATGAGGAAAAAATTCAGATTATGAACTGGACGCAATGCACTTGAGATTATTATTATTTGACACAACAAGGTACGTTCAGTTCTGGCTTTTGGCAACAATGACCAAACCATGTGAGACTGAGATGAACTAAAAGGAAATAGAATTGAGATAAATGACAGAATAGTTTGTAAAGTGCCACCGCCTTACTGTAAATATAATGACATCATGTAATAAACTAGTCCAAGTCCAAAACACTACATACTATGTGCTTCAATAATAATATGGACAATGTGTAAAACTATTATAGGATCATTCCATGAGTGACTGTCCCTTCTCATATCTGTGTGTGTGTGTGTGTGTGTGTGTGTGTGGTTGATGCATACCAGGCTTAGTAATTTAATAAAACAACTATATTTATATATATACAGACACACACACACACATATATATATATTTACTGTATATATCGATGTGCGGTCCGTACATTCTCCCCCACAACAAATTTAACCTCAGGTGAGAAGTTAACGTAAAGACGTAAAGGAGTAAAGCGCACTTTACTGCAAGAAAAGCAGTAAAATCCGTGTTAGAGCAATAAAAATGAAATTTAAAAAATCAGTGATCAAGACTGACCTGAGCTGAGCTGAGCTCCAAGCGCCACTGTCTGGCTGCGGGACTCCACAGTCTCCGGTGGCCCTGCTCGGTCTCCTTCTGCAGGACAGGTCGGGGCTCCGGGGCGGCCTGCTAGCATGCAGCTAATGCTAACGGAAGCAATATAGCGCTGCTTGTTGTGTGGAAATGAAATGAAAAAGCCAAACGATCAACAAGTGAATGAAGCTTTTGTAAACGTGTGTAAGCGTCTGAACGTTGGAAACAATTAAAATATATATATATCAAATATAAATGACATGAGGAGGCTTGAGAAGCTTGATTTACTCTGAGCAGCGTTGGAGGAGCTGATGCTGCTTCTTCTTCTTCTTCTTTAGTGTTTATTGTTGGTTGTCAAAGCAGCTTAGAGGAGCATTACCACCACCAACTGAACTGGAGTGAACAGGAGATGATGCAGGAAATACAATCAAATAAAATAAAATACAATAAAATAGAAACAAAATAAAGTAAAACCCAATGAAACAAATTAAAATTCTGATAATATTTCATCTAAATTGGTTTATTTTAAAAACATTTTCATTTCACAGTATTTACTTTCTGCTGTTTTCCCCTCGAGACCTGAAAAGTGGCATCTATGACCTTTACCGCCTCTACTGCTACGACTTCCGGGGCAAAGTGGGAAACACCGGATGTGACGCCAGAAATCTCGACCTTACACTTATTTCAAAACTTTTTTTCAACTCCATTACGGTTTGTTTTGCTCTAATATTATTCTAATAATTATTGTTTGATGGAGCACGATTAATTATTACAGTTTGCTGCGCGTTCTGTCGTAGAAAGCACACACGCAACAAAGTAAGACTACAACTCCCATGAGCCCATGCTTCCTGACGTCATCAGACGCCATCTTGTCTGTTATTGTTTTGATTGAGACCCCGAGCGGCAGAAGTTACGTCATCTACCTCTGACGTCTTTGTTCATATTTCAAGCACAACGTCTCTTGTTAAGAGTGAACTTCACTGTGAAGTCAGTAGATTAAAGATGTAATAATTCATTCAGCAGCAGTTGTTCAAACAGTAGAAAGATCAGGATTCTACAGCTGATGATGAAGATGAAGATGATGATGATGATGACGATGAAGATGATGATGATGAAGCATCAATAAAGCTCAACAGTCTGAATTGAAATAAAATAGAATAATAAAGAATTTAATGAAAAAATGCCAAACGTAAACAAAAAGCTGAAAAATACAAAACAAACTGTGTAAGAAAAACAAATATACAAATGTGACATTAGCCCCCCCTTAGAAGGAGGGCGAGTCCGGAGCACTGTAAGGTGCTGCTGTGCTGGGAGACAACACATGTTTGTACTTGAAAAGAAACTTGCAGAGAGAAGGAGGCAGCTCCATGACACAGTGGAGCCAAACAAGCGATGGTACGGTTGAAGAGGGTGGAGGAAAAAGGAGGAGGTTTTCGGTGTCACATCCAACACAGGTACTTGATATGCATCCCCCAAAAAGAATCAAGGACTTACCCCTGGGCCACACCAGAAGTGACTTTGTCAGCAACACCAAAGCGTCACGTCATTTGACGATTCCTCAATTACTTCCACGTCCGTCTTCGTTGCGTCTACAATGTGCTGGGTGAACCGCATTCTCCAGACTTTGAACTTGAAATTGTCAAGTTTCTCAACTTTCAATGTGTGAGAGAATCAGGTGAATCTTTGTGGGAAGAGATCCAGTCAATGAGGACACGTCAAACCACATCAGTGTACACACACAGGAGAGAAACCTTACCCCTGTCAACATTGTGGGAAATCACCTCAAAACACATCAGTGGTTTCACACTGGAATGAGAGCATATGACTGAACAGTGTGAGAAGAGCTTTTGTTCTAAAAGTCGTCTCAATAGACATCATCTTAGTCCCACATGAGAAAGACTGCACCACCACGCACAATGTTGGAGCCTGAACTACTGGTACCATCTGAGAGCGGCCAAGTCTCTCCCCGGGCGCTGCACTGACGCCTTCTCACGTCATGGAGCCATGAGAGAAACTTCCCAAAGAGGATGTGGAATGTTCAAATTGGGTTGGATTGCTGCAACATGTATCTTATCTTTTATGTTTAATGTTTTTATTGAGAAGAAGCATCATATTTGTCAGACATTGATACTTTCGCTACTTCTGTTTCAAACTGCAGATAAAACAACATACAATATTGAAATCAAACGTCTGCCTCTCTTTGTAAATATAAACAAAGAAAACTAGGATGTGGGCGGAAAACCAGAAAAAAAACAATTCAAATAGAAAAAGAAGAAAATAAAACCAATGTGCAACCTCAGACACATCTCCCTTCCCGCCCCTAAGCCTCCCTACGAGCGCTGCCAGGCTGCAGACGGGGAATTGAATATTAACATCGATCACAATCTCTCTTCAGAGGAAATAAAGGGATGCCAGATGTTTTATAATCCCCCAATCCCATCCCCCAGAACATACCTTATTCTCTCCAGGTGTAATGCGCTGGTCAGTCCTGTAAGTCACTGTTTCACTGATGGTGCCTCTGCCTTCTTCCAGAACAGAACAATATGTTGTTTATCAATGATTATCCCATAAGAGATGAACGGTCGCTGAGCCAACCCAAACCTCAACAAGTCTTGAGATGTTCTTCATGTCATGAATTTTGCTTCTGGCTCTGTTTGCACTTCAGGTATGTGTGAGAATAAATGAAACATTTAACACACACACACACACACACACACACACACACACACACACACACACACACACACACACACACACACACACACACACACACACACACACACACACACACACACACACACACACGTTTTTCCACTAAACACATCTTTTGGATGGAGCTCTGTGTGAATCTAGGCTCCAGTTGAGCCGAGTCCTAAAAGCACTCGAGGGCTTTAGGAGTCTCGCGTCGTTCCTCTTTGGCGACGCTGATGCTTCTGCTTGGTGTGAGCTTCCACATTGATTAACATGGCAGCGTATCTGAAGCGTTGCCGCGGTGCTTTGGTGACGCTGACGTGTGGCTGGTGGTGAGGTGCAAGGGTTAGTGGAAGAATACTCGTCCACAACTGGGGAGGAAATAAACAGTGGTTCATCCACCTCAACAGCTGCAAACACACTCTCCCTCTCGTTGGGAGAGGGTGGAGGCATCACCGAGGTGACTTGCCTCATTCCCACATCAGCGGCCAGTGGGTCGGCGAGACCGGCGCTTCCCCCGCACGCCGTCATTGGCAGCTCCTCCTGAGGGCTCCCTGGGGCGGTTCGGACCACGTGCACGCCGGAGGGGCAGCGGGTGGAGGGGCTCTCCCTGCTGCCCGTCATAACCCGTGTGAAGGGGCTGTATGAGGACACCGTAGCACGGGGCCCGGCGGGGGCAGCCCAGGAGCCCCGGTAGTAGCGGTCGAGATAGGGCCCACGGGTTCCACCGCCCTCTCCTGACGCACATAAGCTCCACCTGCCGTCACATCCCCGTGTGGGACAGGTGGCGGTGCGGCATGAGGATGTCAAGGCATTCCAGTAAGGTAAGGAGACCATGACAACCGAAGAGAAGGGACCAGCGGTTCCCCGTAGGTGGTGCTGGCAGGCGTGATGGAGGCCCGGTCCTTGTTGGGGATCCTGCCGTCAGGGAAGATGCAGGTCCTGGGTGGAGACAGTAGCTGGAGAAAATTCAGGACCTGGGTGGAGACAGTGGCTGGAGAAGATACAGGACCTGGGTGGAGACAGTGGCTGAAGAAGATACAGGACCTGGGTGGAGACAGTGGCTGGAGAAGATGCAGGACCTGTGTGGAGACAGTGACTGGAGAAGATGCAGGACCTGGGTGGAGACAGTGGCTGGAGAAGATGCAAGACCTGGATGGAGACAGTGGGTGGGGAAGATGTCCTCGTCATGGACGATGAGGTCGTCTTCATCCTCCTGGTCAGAATGGAACGGAGCAGCTAGAAGTTACAAGTTAGACTAGAAGTTATTGTCAGAACATGTGTTTATACATGATAGTTATTAAATGGTACATTTTAAAGTACTACATTTATTGGTTAGAACATTTGGTGCTGGTTACTAAAATGTTCATAGTAGCCCTATATTATTATGATATT